>NW_010564646.1:0-18420 GCF_000687285.1 Phaethon lepturus | reverse complement strand
GGTGTGGCCCCGGAGCGCGGGGACCTCGGGGGCATCTCCCGCCCTGCAGAAACCCAAGACCTGCCTGAAAAAAGCCCCACCTTACTCGACGATCTCGTGTTGGTGAGCAGGACGCCAGCAGCTCCTTCCAACCACCTCTTTCACAACTTGTCTCAGGCAGCCAGTCGGCTATCTCCTCACTTCATCGGTGCCTGGGCCGCACTGGCCACTCACCTGGCTTTTAAGAGGCCTTTAAAAAATAACTGTTCTATTGCTGGCTTAATGTAGAACTTCCGGTTTGTTCTAAGTTATAAGCTGCTTCTAGCCACCTCTGCCTACAGCTGTATGCATCTCACTTCAAGCTGCAAAATTTAAACCTTTTATTGAAAACTGAGAGCTCCACAAATTTCCAACAGAACCACCTTTTATATGATCAGCTGTTAAGCCCTCCAGATGACAGGGAACGTGCAGGTTGTGAATAACCCTTTTCCTCTCCTACTTCTACCATGAATTGCGGCCATACCCTCCGGATGCTCTTTTAATAGTAGAAGAAATCTAACACACACAGCTATAGATACATGCACGATTTAAAAATAGCAAGTCCTTGGAGCCCACAATATCGCTGAATAGGCAGATTCAGTTGAAGTGAAACTGTGCTCTTTTTCCAGCGCTGTCACGAGCAGCATCCCAGACGGGGGGAAAATAGGGATTAATTAAGAGGAAGGGAATAATTAAGAGGAAGGGAAGGTCGGGATTGTTTTACCTGCCCGACATGGGCCCAAAGGGAGGTGGGTGATAAGAAGATGTGATTCTTCATGATTCACGTGATTCTTCTTCACTTTAAATGAATTGATGTAACGCAAATGTTCACAAACAACTACACCTTGCTCACGAGCACGCTTGAGCTACACGTAGTAGTTCAGTTTGATGTGCTCTCTGCAAAAAAGCACTATTGAACCAGCTTTTACATTCAGATCCTACAAATATATACTGAATACATCTATTAGGTTATAAAACTGAAAATTCACATTGGCCTTTTCTACTTTTGTAATACACAACCTGAAATTATTTTATCATGAAATAGAATTAGTTTTTGCGACTACTTAACTGGTCTATGAAGCGTCTTTCTTGTAAAGTGTCGCGAGTTCAGTTAGATTTTCCTGTGTAAGTTCATGGGGAAAAAACAAATGAAACCTGAGCTTAAAATGAAAACCAAAACCAAATGGAAAACTTAATTGTTTTCAGAATCATGAGGAAAATCAGAACATTAAATATTTTTCACACTTGCACCTGTAATATACACGAAAGCTAGTTATCTTTGATGAAGATCTTACTCACTACTCTTGAGGTGACTGCAAAAGATACATGCTGGAGCAATAGAAGGAAAAATAAACCCTTCTTTGCTTTCTATTCTTTTTAATGCTTTTCCTTCAGAAATTACCTGCCAGAAACAAACACATCCTTCGTTATGTAATGATCAATGTCCTCCCCACCACAGGAAGCCCGATGTTTCATTTGACATCATTCCGCACATCATCTGCTCCTTTCCAGTATCCCCTTCTGCAGGACTCAGATAGCATTATGGCTTATACTTGAACAAGGCTCCAGGAGTTTGACAAATAACAGGTTACGGAGCATAAATTAAGACTTTTGTTACTTTTGTTTTAAGGTAACT
Organism: Phaethon lepturus; assembly: GCF_000687285.1. Lineage (NCBI taxonomy): Eukaryota > Metazoa > Chordata > Aves > Phaethontiformes > Phaethontidae > Phaethon > Phaethon lepturus. Next base: position 16,766 of record NW_010564646.1, on the reverse strand, counting down.
ATGTTTTCTAAAGTTGACTAAACAGCTGTAACATTGCCATTGTGCAAAAACATTGTTTTAAGCCTGCAGAACTGCTGAGCGTTGCATACTGAGTATTTCACTGCGATAGCTACTAACCACGCGTGTAACAACAGCCTGATCCTATTGCAAGCTGTAGGATATTTTTTGTTAGCTTCAGCACAAATCAGCTGAATACTCCATAAATATTAAGGCCAAGACCAAAGAGAACAGCACAGAAATACAGAAGTAGCATCTTGCCTATCAAATTAATTTTACCAGATAATGAACATAAAGCTGACATACACTTGTACATCTGGAAAGTGGTTACATATGCTAGTGTCTATTTAAAGGTATTTAATTTAATGACTCTAGGCCTAATTCTACTTCTCTTAAAGTCAACAGAGAAACTCCTGCAGAGCTCAGGGAGAGCAGAGGTTTTAAATTCACCATGGAAATCTTCAGCAACACCTAAGGAAGCTTCTTCAGTCACAAAGATTAAAGACAACATTGGTACATGTCACTTCCTTAAGGATCACTTCACCTTTGCACCCACTCCTGCACTGTTTAGGAGTCTAATTCAAAAAAACATATGCAACGTTTAAAAACCTGTCCAGAAACTGTTAGTCCTAGCGCTGTTAGAGAAAAGGACAATGCTGTAGAGAAAGGGCTCAACTCTACCATAAGTGTGGGGCTTGCCTTCTGAGGCCACAGCTTTGCTGCTCCAGAGGGACAACCCAGCACAGATCATGTCAGACATCATGTGCCATGTCCCACAGCATTATCCTCCACCTTCCTTTCACTCCAGCGGTGAAGTTCAAGCATCCAGAATATTCCTTCTGAGCATAGCATGTAAAATATTTTCAGGTTTGACAGTTCTGTTGCAACTCATTCAGTGAGAAACTGCCTCCTGACATTATCAGTCACAGAGTGCTAAATGTTGATGACCACTTCGTTCTCTGTCCACTTACAATTTCCCATGCATAAATAACAAGAGCTCCACAACATCCCACCTCAACTCCATCTGAAAAGGTTTAAGCTGTTGGAAAAATCCCCATTTGAGCAGCATTCATCTTCCATAAATCATTTCACAGGAGTAATGACTTCCTTAACAAGAACTCCTTTCAGAGAAAGGTCACCTCTACACCCCTCTGGAGAGGGAGGATTGGATTTCCCTTTAGAATGACTTTCTAGTGGGAGATGACAAGGCCACAAAACGGATGGCTCCGTCACCACACAAGCATTGGATAGCTCAGCTGTTAAAGTTGTCTCTTCCTCATTTTGGAGGCTGTTTTGCTGTTTTCTGCATGGCTAGCAGACTTGGCACCTCTGAGATCTTTGAGACTTCATCCAACAAGTCTTCGCTCCAGTGCCCTCCAACACCTTACTGGTGTCTACTGAGATGAACCAGCTTTTCACCTTGATCAAAATGGTTCACTGTGTTTCCAGCACTGAAGTTCTCTAAAGGATCATGCTGCTATTCTGACTATTCCTCCTCCTTTAACCGAAGGAGGACACAATACCCCTTCTGTAAGAACATGAAAAATCACAAGCGGAGATTTTTAGTTTATCTTTTCAGCCTCTTTGGTCATTGACATTTTAGGAAAGACTGCCACAGAGACTGAAATGAACCTACCAAATCTTAAATCTTTGCAGTCTCTACAATATGCACAATGACTGAAAATGAGGAATTAGTATTTACGGACAGGTTCTCTAAAGGATATTTTCAATAATCCTTGAAGGATACTTTAATAACTCTGATGGCCTGAAGGAGATACATGAATTCTCTCAGAGTGAGCACTTCATTTTAATTTTTTTATGTCAGAGCTAAATCACAATCACTTTCTCCTATCAGTTTTATATTGGATCACTGAGCCATTCAAAGCCTCTCTTCAGAACCTGCTTCTCATCAGCAGGATCTGGTCCTTGCCAGAGATTATCCCAGGACCATGACAAGCTTCCTCAAAGAATATATAAAATCTGACCAATGAAAACTGAGACAGGAACAGGCCTTTGCAAATTTTGACACGTATCTCACAGCCACAGCTAACTGGCACAGACAAAATCTGTTATCCTTACCCCAACCTGTAATACTATTCACACAGAATCCTCTGAGAAAAACACAAGACTAAAGAAAAAATTATTAAATATGAAGGCTGCATCTTGTAAGGCAAAATGAATACGGTAATTTGACTTAAGCTTTTATTTTCGACTACACAAATGAAACATGTTGTAAAATAACTTTGATGACATACCACTGACATTATCGTGAGTACTAGATGGTGGTAGGAAGCAGCTAGGAGAGCACATGTCTCTATTTATGTGTGTCTTCTACTGCATCATCGCTTTTGCAGACTGAAATATTAGTTACTGTAGCACAAGGATGTATGTGTCACCACGCTGTATTAATAAAGTATTAAGTTATCAGTCAACCGCAGCTTGGACACAGTTTTCTGGACTGTAACACCCCCCCCAAAAAGGACAAGCACAAGGTCAAAGCCGAGACCTTGGAAGTGGAAGGAACGGGATGGCTTTTTTGACCATGGGGCAGCTTACACGGCCCCGGGCCTGCTGGCGGCAGGTGGAGTTGGGAGGGAGGGGGAAGGGGATGGAACCAGGCTCGCCTGCGAGGAGCCTCGGGGTGGCACGCTGACGCTGGGGGCGAAATCAATAGCCCAACTCAAGCGCATCTACGCCAATGCACGCAGCATATGTAACACACGCCATACATAGCAAATTTCACTACAATATGCAATTGGGAACCACTGGAGCACGTATTTGTCACATAAAAGTGACCCCAAACGGACCTCAGAGTGAGGAGAAAGAAATCATCAAACTTCACCCTCTTCATGGCAAAAAGGAGGAAGAAATCACCAATATCAGCGTTGCACTCCGCTACATGAAGAACTCGTTGTGCTGACAACCGGTAACGATACCTCCCTTTTCTTCTGGGGACGACCGTAACACCAAAAAAGATCAGACACTTGAAAGCCTGCATGTATCTGTATCGTTATCAGGAATGAGCTCTTGTGATTGGATGATCTGGACTATCAGCACCAGTATCATTGTAACTGGCCTAATAATAATTCCTTCAGCAGGCTGTTAAGACTTCAGCTAAACTAAGAACAAATTCTTGGCTTTGCACCTCAGGTGAGGTTTCTTTCACCCACGTAACTGCAAAAGGTGTTCGGTCGGGTACCCCAGCGCCGAGAACCGGTTGAACACACGACAGAGCTGATGATGGGTAGAGCAGGTCCAGCTTTCTCCTGTAATGTAACCCAGAAGCAATTCACGGCAATATTCCCCTGCCTCAATCAGATAGGAACCTTTCAGGAGATAATTTGCCCTTGATTAAGAATCACTAGGAAATTAATAAAAGCAATAATTAACTAATAACGTAAAGCTCATTACTGAATGGAAATGTATCCAAACTTCAGACCACATTCTTAAAGGCAGAAAGCAGTTCCTAAGGAAAATTGACACTATCTTTTTTTACCTTTTCTTTCCGATAACAACAGCCAGGATAGAAATATGTCAACTCTCACGATACAGGTTCTGATTAACACGTCAGCACTGCACGAGAAAGGCCGCACAGGGCACTACCTACTGTGCTAACTCTGAAAACTGAACTATATGCTCAAGCTTTGATGAAAAGAAGAAAAAGCAGCTCATAAAAAGCTATCTATCTGACACATAAATAACCGGGGCAATTAACTAGGTGGACCTTCTATATATATCAGCAGAAGATAGATTTAAAACGTCTATACTCATCGTGAAGGTATTGCTGGATAAAACAGTGCCACAGAAAATGGAAAATAAGAGCAGCGGCTTTATCATCTCAAGGTCAACCTAACCGTATGTGGGGGGGAAGTGCCTTACTCTCTTTCCCAACAGCAAACTCACAAAGTAACAAAAAAAGTACTCTGCAACTGAAAACTACTGGTGAGAGCTATGAAACCCTTCCTCTGCTGATTTAGGGCAGGATAGAGTTACTTTTCTTCACAGTAGCGAGTGTGGGGCCATGTTTTGGATCTGGGCTGGAAACAGCGTTGATAACCCCGGGGTGCGTTTGTTATTGCTGAGCAGCGCTTACACAGCGCCCAGGCCTTTGCTGCTCCTCACCCCACCCCGCCAGCGAGGAGCTGGGGGGGCACAAGACGTCGGGAGGGGACACGGCCGGGACAGCTGACCCCGGCTGACCAAGGGACACCCCGTGCCATACGGCGTCATGCTCGGCGTGTGGAGCTGGGGGCAGGAGGAGGAAGGGAGGGACGTTGGGAGTGACGGCGTTTGCCTTCCCAAGTCACCGTTACGCGTGAAGGAGCCCTGCTTTGCTGGAGATGGCCGAACTCCTGCCTGCCCACGGGGAGCGGGGAATGGATTCCCTGTTTTGCTTTGCTTGCGTGCGCGGCTTTTGCTTTCCCCGTTAAACTGTCTTTGCCTCAACGCACGCGTTTCCTCACTTTCGCCCTTCCAATTCTCTCCCCCGTCCCGCTGGGGGGAGGGAGTGAGCGGCTGCGTGGGGCTTAGCAGTCTTGTGGGGCTAAACCACGACACTTGCCCACTCTTCTTACAAAGACCCCCCCAAAAAAAAAACCCCACACACCAACTTAGTCTGGGAACTCCCAGCCCTGCAAACAAACCTCTTACCATCCTCAAGCACCACACAAGCATTGTTACAGCACTCCATAATTAATAAGTATTTACAGACCAGATTCTCTCCTTTTGCATTATTCAGTTGAAACAGGTATCTTTGTTGGTCTTTAATTTGGCAGGAGAACCCTCTGAGTGATCAGCATATTTTTCTGATTCTGAATCTCCAAAACTGCTGTTCTTTTCATTTTGCCAACTATGCAAATCTCTTTCTTTCTGGAAAATCTTATGGGCATTTTTAATGAAGGACCGAGGAAAACCTTTCCACCAATTTGGGTTCAAGTATCTTTATATACTCATTTTCCTACAGATAACTGTAAAAACTACAGAAGCAAATCATGACATTTCCTTCTATCCTACCAAAAAATTTGCCTGTTTTCTCCACAGGTTATCTCCCATGGAAACCTAGATGTTTCAGATACCTGCTCTCAGTCTTCACAGCATTCTTTGAAGTAGGCTGGTCTAAAATGTTACTTCTGCCTTAAGGGTCCCACATTACTGCTCCAAGACATCTTAGCAGTATGCTGTAGTGCCCTCTGGGCTGGGATAGGAAAAAAGCCTGTAAGACGCTTGTCTTTCCCTGCTACATCCTCTCCTGTCTTTGCAAACTCGCCGCAGAGATGCCTGGGGAAGGTTAGAACAACACAAATTTACACAAGTGACACTTTTTTCGCTCTGCAGATCTTGGATATATTGTTGGAATTCTCTCTCTTAGTGGCACCAAAGTGACTCATCCTTTAGAAAGTCTTCAATCTGTTCATCAAGTTGTCATCCCCAAAACCTGCTTCTTGCCTGCTTATGTAGGACGCAACTACATAGGCTCAGGAAGACTCCAAAAGGCTTCAAAAATTTCTCAAGTTACAGAATCACAGAAATCACAGAAACACTAGGTTGGAAAGGACCTTCAAGATCATCAAGTCCAACCATTAATCCAGCGCCACCATGTCCCCTAGACCATGTCCTGAAGCGCCACATCCACACGTTTCTTGAACACTTCCAGAGATGGCGACTCCACCACCTCCCTGGGCAGCCTGTTCCAATGCCTGACCACTCTCAGTGAAGAAATTTTTCCTAATATCCAATCTAAACCTCCCCTGGCGCAACTTGAAGCCATTTCCTCTTGTCCTATCGCTAGTTACTTGGGAGAAGAGGCCAACACCCTCGTCGCCACAACCCCCTGTCAGGTAGTTGTAGAGAGCGATAAGGTCTCCTCTCAGCCTCCTCTTCTCCAGACTGAACAACCTCAGTTCCCTCAGCCGCTCCTCATAAGACTTGTGCTCCAGCCCCCTCACCAGCTTCGTTGCCCTTCTCTGGACACGCTCCAGCACCTCAACATCCTTCTTGTAGTGAGGGGCCCAAAACTAACACAGTATTCAAGGTGCGACCTCAAACTGAGTTCCAAAGCTCAGGAAGTTTCAGAAAAAAAACTTACACATTTACCTCTTAGACAAATATAAACACATTAAAATGTCTTCTAGTTCCAGCAAAAACACGCAATTCAGCACAGAATAGCATCATTGTTATTGTGCAGTATGTATGCTGAAAGAACTACTGCCCTACTCTTACCAGCGTGCCACAAAATTAGGCTACACCAGCACATAAATGCACGGTACATCGGGTGGTGAGCACATTTGTAACTGAAGGAAAGCACGGCCAAACAGGCTTCAAATAAAGACAGTCACGAGACGCACACACCCTTTCTGGCTCTGACCCAGACTTCTTCAGATGGAGCAGCAGACCAACATCTGACTTATTTCAGGACCATTTGCCATCTCACCGTCCTACAAAGGCAACGCCAGAGATCGGTTTGTGCACCAAAACCTGCACCTGGACTCTGCGGGACCTCCCCAAGTGTTGAGGAATCAGGTCCCTGCATGAACAGCTAGCAGACAGCTAAAGCTCTTTCTTGATCCCACTGCCCAAATTAGAGCAATTTGTATTAAATGAAATAACTTGCTAAAAGATCACTGAAGATGGAACTAAAGTATTAGCTACTTAGTTTTATTAAGTTGGTTATAAATTACATAGCATTTTCTATTCTCATCAAATCTTATTAATGTATAGCACTTTACTGCATAGACATAACCTGAATGTAGCTGTGCCTTGAACTAACATCTTATGCTACGGGTTTAGTGCGTTTTTTCCTCTATATTTTAAGAAGGGTAATCAGATCCTGGGTGAAAAATTGCAAATGCCCATCTCTGTGGAAGTAAACCACCTTTTATACCAGTAGCCTTCCAAATGTATACTAATGATTGCATTGAAAAATGGACTGTAAAAACAAAATATATGGACTGCTTAAATAACTGCATCTTTTTTAAGTACCTCTTGTATTACAATATCAATATTTTGCAGTGTTAAAACTTCAAGCTTTTGTTCAATGGGTAAAAGATGGTGAAGTGTAAGAACAAAAATCACCGAAAACCTAAATTTGGATACTTGGCTTCCCTTCAGAAATTCAAAGCCTGCCCTGAGACACATATACACAGCTGCACCTACCACAAGCATAAGGTGGGTCTAGTCATTAAATGCGTACACATTTAAGCAATCAAAGTCCCCAGTGCTACTCACTGTTGAAACCAGACCCAGTGTTTTCCACAAGGCAATGAAGAATTCTGGTAGCAGTCTCCCACCCTTACAAGCAGATACTTCAGCACAGCTTCAACCGGCTTTCCTATTTTAAGAGATGTTGTGGAACAAATCTCGTGTGCCTACACAGAGTACACATCACTTTAACGCTGGGAACTCTCACTTCTGCCTGGGGCAGTATCACTAACAATAAATTATTCCGTTTGAAACTTCTACTGACCCTCAAGACACCAGCTGGCGTCCCGTATGCAGCACACGTATGCAATCCGTGTCCAGATTTCTGCTTCGTGCCAGGGAAAGCATTGCCTCTCCCACTTCCACTCTGAAGGAGTTCTCCAGCTGTTGATATGTTACAGAAGAGCTCTATCCCCCGGCAGCAAATAAATGGCCAATGGGATGTAAAAATTAGGGAAGACAAAGGCATGTTACTTTTAATGTCCATTCACATTTGAATTAGTTGATCCTTCCTCTTGTACAGCTCCTCTACTATTTCTGGTCTTTCATAATGGCCCTCTGAATTGGGTTTAGGATGGAAATGTCTTCCGTTTTCTCATTCTTAGTCCTAAAAGTAATGGGAGAACTTGGGGCGATAATCATATTTTCTAAGAACTGATCTTTCTAGTCCCTGCTCTTTGGGGAGACAGAGTTGGCAGCTTGGTTTTGTAGGCTCAGACCAACTGGAATGTGAAAATGGAACTGTAATTACTACTGACTTTGATAGCTTTGCCTTTCACTCTTGAAGATCCTGAACATAGCGAAACAGCTAATTACGCCATCTTAACAGAGGTTATTATACTTCAGAGTCAATGACCTGCAGAGGAACAGTTTATTGGCCTCTCCCAGTTACTGTGTCCCCCACATTATTGCAACTTCACCACCTTTCAAGTCAGAGGGAGAAAAACTTAGATGCTAGAGCATGTCAAAGTAGTCAGCAGAAAAAAACCCCACACCAAAACACATCAAACTCTCCCAAATAATATTCTGCTACCGCACTTTTAGCAAGTGGAAGCAAAAGCACTGCCTTTAACTTGAATTCTGTTCAACGTGATCTGATTAGTGCTGGGGTAATCGCACCATTCGCCTGCTGACATGTAACCCAAATGCAAAAACCAGTGATTTCTGGTGACTCGAGTACTCAAATACAGAAAGTAGTGTTTTTCCTTACCCAAAACCTATCTTTCCGATAGCGATGAATTCTACAGTGTAACAATTGCTTTTCATTCTTTTCCAGGTGCTGGGGTTGAGGAGTACACCAGTACCACATCGTTCTCCAATGAAACACAACCACTCCGGACTTAAGACGGTGGCAGCTGTCTGACAGCGCACAGCAGTTCGTACCGAACGGCAAGGATGGGAAGAGAAGAAGCCACCTTCCTCAGCTGAAGCTGCAGGGGGGATTAATGTAACAGAATCTAATTACCTGCCTGGATTTTGGCCAGTGCACAACTGGAGTTACCACCCTCACTCCTAAGAAAGCCGTGTGGGAACTTCAATTATCATGGTGGTCAAGGTCTCGGTTTTATATCTCGAAGGCAGCAACTCCAGCAGCACAATTATATTGCTCTAATACCGACTCAAAAGTGCCGCCCGTTGAAGCACCATCATGTCCTCTAGCATATAAATGTTAATTAGCCGTCTTTTTTTAGAAATTATGAGATGCTCTAGTCCTGCACAGTGTGAGATTTGATGAGATTAGAGCACTGGGTGGTATAGCTAATAAATCAGTTTACTGTACAACCTCATGGCTTTAATGAAGAGCAAATACCCGAGCCTCAGTAAAGCCAGAGCCCCAGGCGTACACTTGCAAACTGAAATGCTGGATTTAATTTTTTTGCATTCTCTCTGAAACAGGGAGCACTGACCTACCGCTAGTCATTAAAGAATGCTCTCCTGTCAGGGGAGAACGCTAAGCATAAACTTTGATGTCAGAATTAAAAAACAATAAAGAGATGAGTGGCAAGGCCATTATGGGAGAATAACCAGTAGAGGTACCGTTTTCGTAAGGGAATAACTTTTAAAAGCTGACAAGAGCTGTCAAGGTGTCAGGCCAGGAGAAGGGCCAGCACAATTAGCATATACTAGGCTTCAATCTACTGGGAGGGACAAAAGCAGGATTTATTTTGGACAATTACAAGTTAATAAATGGAAGTGTCACTTCCTCTGCTGATCACCCATTAAAGCGTACTAAAGGCCAAAACCTTTTACAGTTTCTGTCATGGTAGGCAACACACTATCATTATTTTATATCTCAAGCAATTTTATTGTCAGTGACAGCAGTTACAAATGTACAAGAAAATATTTTCCTTAGCAGCATACCAGGCAGTTTACTTTGTAGAAATCATCTGTGCTCCCAGAAATGACTGGTATTTTAGATTTTTACCATGAACATTATATTTTATTTTATTTTCCAAGGCGCACACGTATGAATGAGTGCTTGAAGCGAAGCACTCAGGAGGGCACACCATACCACTTTCCATCCTCCAGCTACATGCAATCCCTGCCCGGGGAGTGAAAGGCACCTGTTCAGGGTGCCCGCCTCTGCAGCGGGCCGAGAAAAGATACGTACACTGCTTGAACCCTGCTATTCTCAGTCGCCTACTTAACAATAAATTACAGATTAAGTATCTCCAATTCAGATGGTAGCTCGAGGGACTTGCAAAGGAGTCAAACCTTCCCGTGCATACCCACAGAGGAAGGCACAGAAGCCCACCACCGTTGTACTGGTGAATGTCCATTGTACAATGAGCAGGCAGAGCAGCTGTACTTAATACACAATTAAGTTGTGTATTATTATTCAAGGACAATACACCTTGAATTTTATCTCAAATTCCCTTTAAGGGAATAAAACGCTTCCAAACCCAGCTCTTTTTACCACACAATCTTTTCTCCTCACTACTGCTTAAGGAAAATGATATGATGTTATTTTTGCCATGTTGGTCTTCCTGTTAATCATGGCAGAGCAAGGAGTCATTAGCTACTCTAGCCTCCCCTTGCTCATAGCCAGGCAGGTATGCAGAGCCAAAGCAAGATACCTGAACAGAGCTTGAAAAGAAAATCCGCTACCCGCAGCATCATTTGGAAAAGAGCAGCTATAATTTAAGATGTTACCTACCGTTATTTAAGTAAAGTAACCCACCTCCTCATCATTGTAAGTGAGGTTAGTCAACATCTACCATTTTAAGGCTGCCCAGCTCTCACCATTGCAAATCCTATTGCTCAGCTGTTACGACAGCTTTGCTTGGACAGCCATTCCTCCTCACTCTGCTCTTATTTGAGTTAAGAAGAAGAGAAAAAGGATCCTAAAATAGGCTTGGCCATAGCACATGCCTTGCAGGAACTTTGGCACGGGGTGGATGGACATCTGCTTCAGGCCTGGCCTACTTCTAAGCACCTGAACACAAAAATCTCCTTGCAAATATTCCCTGTAGAGTTTTCTTTTTTTTAAGCTGTTAATACCCCAGTGATTTCACCTGCCCCTCAGAAACCTTCTTTGCTCTTTGAGAGCCGAGCGGAACTCAGTTATATTGGGTCTGGCCATTTGAAGATGTTGGCAATGTTGGTCACCAAGGAGCAACTCAGACTACAGCTTCCACCCTGCAAAGCAAACACCAAGTGCTCAACAAAGAGGTTACAGCCTTTGTAGGCAAAGCAGATGTGAGACAGGTTAGGAATCAAACATTTTCTTACTCAGTGAGCATATAATGCTCGCAGGTAAACTATAATAATTTACCTTAGGTGGTATTTTTAACATATTTTTCCTTGTACAATACATAACTTTTAACCAACCTTATATAGTAGGCTGATGGCAAGAAAATACACTAATTGGGGTATTCCTTAGAAATGCAAATCACACAACTATGGGCAGAAATGAGAGAAGAAAATGAAGTAACCCACATCAGGAGCATGTGTTGCACATAATATTCAAAAAAAGGAAAAAAGAAAGATTCATTAAGCAAGAAATGAGTCTTGAGATGGCATAGAAGAAAAGTCTCCTGCTGGGGCAGAGAAGTGGAATTGCGAAGACAGATGAGACAGAAGGAGAGGTGGTAGCAGCCTCCATCTCACGGAACAGAAGAGAAAGAGAACCATTCATGTTAACTTAATGCTTGCTTAGCAACAGAGAGTGAAAACAACTAAGGATGAGTTTGATAAACATCATTTTAACACTTTAACACATACTTCTTTTACTTTTTTCTAACTTGTCCCATTTGTGAGTTCCTTTTCAAATCAATATTGCTTTCCATTCTTTATCACGCCTAGTTGACGTCTCATACCATGCCTTTTGTCCATGAGACAAAGACTACTGATAACCTTAAGTATCCTTAAAGAAGTGCTCCTGCTCTTGCAATGCTGCCTGTAACCCGTGTGCCTGCACAAAAGCCCCCTTGGCCGGGGGTACAGCTGCTTTTCTTGCAGTCAGGAGAGGGACAACGATAATAGCAGAGGAGGAAGATGTGCAGAGGTGAGGAGAAGACCTGATGCTTAAGGAGGTCTGCGGTAACGATCCCTAACCCCTGGTCCTGTTGTAACCCTTCTCTCCCATGCTACCGCTGTGAGTCTCTTGCTTTGTTTCTAGCTCTCATTACACGCAATTTGTAGGCAGGTATATCTCTCTGTAGTTATAAATCATGTAATGCGATGAGATCCTGTACCAGATGTGAACATACAGATGCCAGTACAAGCAAGCACTTAATAACTATACAAAAATATACAAAACACGTGGTAAAAAAAAAAAATCACCATTAAAGAAAGTGGAGGTTTTCATTTAACAGATTTCCCCCCCCCACTTCAATTTCAGTGCTAGAAAAGGGAAGGTGGGTTACAGGTGCAGTTAACCTTTTGTGTTCTCCCTTGGTGTCATTAGGTGTATCAAGACAACAGCAGGAAGTCCTATCAGAGAAACCAGCCATTTAAAAGTAGCAGCATTAATCATGAATCAACTTGAATTAATATTATTTATAATTTATATTACAGTACACCATGGGCCTCTTGTCAGTTCCAATTTAAGAAAAGATGTCGGAGCAGACAATTCAAGGAAAGAGAAGGATGCCTGCAAGAGGGAGGCATGGCCACATAGACTGTATTTATATTGTCTTCTGCAGATTGAATGCCTTAAAAAAGTAAAATTATTCAACCAAAAGACATCAACACTTTCCATCATTTGATGTTGAACCACTACCCTTCTGCTACACACGGAGACTTTGCAAGAAACTTAAAGGTCCTTTACAGTAATTCAGGTTTGTCACAAGGATGTTTGTCATGAACGAGCACAGGTGAAAGCACAGTGAGACACGAGGAGGTGTTACTGGAATAACAGTGCATGGTATCACCGAGATGGAGGAAAAGGCTCAGCTGAATCCAAAACACAAACAGGACTGAAGGCAGGAGCACATCTCTAGCTTTCCTTTCACTGACCCTTGACATCTGCTTAAGCAAGGGCTACCGCCTGTCTGCCAACAGAGGCCAACACAGCCTGCATTCCCGCTCGCCTAGGCTGTCCCTACAAATGCTCACTGAGCCCTTCTTTAAGTCCTTCTTATTTTATTCAATCACAGTGTGAGGGTGGGGAAAGTTTAAACTAGGGAGTCAGTCAGACCTTTACCGGAGAGCTGTACCTGTAGCACTAACTAAAACCGAAACAGAAGCCAACCAGCCACTGCAGCTCAACCCCAAAAAGCCAACCTCAAACACAGAAGAGGCTCTGCAGCTACACTGTTCCAAGACTTCATCAACTGCACGTGGGAAAAAGAAAGAAAAACCCGAGTTCGTATTTTAGACTTTGCTGATCGCTCCTGGAGCGGTTTAGGAATTTGAAGACATTTCTGTATGAGCTGCTACTGAACTGCAGTTAAAACACGTGGAACACAACAGCAATTGTAATTTCTAGAGCAGCGCTAGTCTGCCTAAAGAAACCACAGGGCCAGTCGCCTGCTCAAGGCATATAACTTCTCCTCAGGTGTACGCAGGCTAACCCCCAGCTCTGAAGACATCCCGACGTCCACCCGCAGGCAGCACACCGGCGGGAGTCGTCACTCGAGGGAAACCAGCTATCACTTCCACCTAGTTTGTTCGCCTCCTCGCATCTCTTCACAACAGGCAATGCCGACTGCAACGCTATGTTTCATCAACAGCTCAGAACCACCACTGGAAAAGAGAACAAGCTCTTTCTGAAATGAACGGAGGGTCAATTTTCCATGGATCAGCAAAGACTGTGATAATTACCCTGAGATTTACTGTGGCTTGTACTGAAAAGGTTGCACAGTTCTTCCCAATGAAGAATGAACTCTCACATGTAAACCAGCACGCACAAGCTGTAGGGTGTAAAATATAGTTCTAGCAGAGCTCCTAAGGAGAAAAAAAAATAATCCCCAAACTTTTTTTTTTAAGGTGGCTTTTACGGCTTCAGGCAGGGAGGACTAATCATTCACTTGCACCACTTAATTGTTTTAGCAAATTCTATCATGTTAATGTTACAAAAAAATACTCACCTTGAGAGGTCAGAATGTAACACATCACTAGCAACATACTAGTTTCTCCATTTAAGAAAATTTTAAAAATTCACTGTAAATGCCATTTTTCTCTATGATCACTGACAGCTCAAAACCACAGAGTAACAAAATGCTTTTCATACTATCCATCACTTCCACTTAAGCTATATTCTACTTGATTACTTCCAGGACAGCAATGGAACTGCATTTGGAATTTCTGAAAATTACAGAAAAGGTATTCTGTTGATTGGCAGCCATAATAATGCTTAAATTAACTTTTAGAGATTGACACTGTTAAGGAATGAATGAAAATAAAGAAGAGTATTTTTCTTCCAGATAATTGCTTAGCTGATCTATAGCCTGACACAACAAAGCAAGGGATAGGTAAACTATCATCTGATCTCCAATTTGTGTAACACAAGTTTTTAATCACTTCTCCCCATCAAAACACAGTATGCTGAAAGATGCATTATGGTATGTACGACGCTTCAGGAATCATGTGTTGAAATTTCCTACTATTTCCTATCTTCAAATCCTAATTATTGTGTCCATTCTTATCTCAGTGCCGAACCAAGAAAAAAAATGTCTTTTGCAACAGTGTTGGGCAAACAGCAGAAGCCTGATAAATGCCAATACGGTAAAGCCAAGTTGAAAATTTGCCTCAAGTTCAGCTAAGTCGCATTCTCAAAGTTTCACAAACCGATTTAAGAAGACAAAACTGAACTGATATTTATAAGTACGGTTTTAAATAAAAGAGTGAATCACACAACAGCAGAAGTGCATGCCGGTCAGATAAGCACACAGGATGTATGGAGTAAACCATGTTTCCCCTTGGCCATTATTCCTCCCTCCCTCTTCACATTGGCACGGTATTTTTTTGTTGCTCCCCTCCCCTCCCAACTTGCTCAATCTAGATTAGGAAAACAATAATAAACGAGCAACAGGTGGTTGAATTAAATTGGCAATATTTTTGTGTTAGTGATTTATCAGGTTATCAGACCAACCTGGATATTGAAAAGGACAGAAAGGAGAAGGCTGCGACAATTCAAAGCAGAAAAACATTAAAGAACTGTGGATAAATACCAAGTTTCTGAACTCAGGAAGGGTTGCAGCTGAGTAAGGCTACTCCCGTGTTAAAGACCAGGCTCCTCGCGGAATCAGAAGTGTCAGTGCACGGGGTTACTATTCTGTTTACAGGCTATTAGCGGGACAATAGGGTATATACTTCTCTACTGTAATTACGTTTGCTCTAAAAACACTTTTTCAGAAAAAATAGTCAATTAGTTAATCAAACATCATTACAGAACAGAATTTCCCAATCACAAAAACCAGAGAAAGTTATACAGTGTCTTTTCTGTTATAATTACTAAGGCAGGAATGTAGTGATGTGTCTTTTTTGGTAATGAGGAAACAGAACGTTAGTTGGCAACAATTGGATTTTGCAGTGTGAATATTTTACTCAAGAATATCCTCACCTAATCTGTCGGTACAAGTTTTGAGCTAAGGAGTGCCTAAATACTCTGGTCCACTGATGCCAATCAAGAAGCCAATTTCTGAGATTAAGTTTTATAGGTAAAATAATAACTGGAAGGAAATTTTTTTTTTTCCTTTCATTTAGGAAACAGGGTGGGAGGTTTCTCTCTAAATATACTGAAATATTCATAAGTAACAGATCTTAATTTTAAAATCCCTTCTGGAGAGCAGAATGAAGACCACCACTTGCAGCCTTCCGACGCGGGACGTGTTGGCGACAGACCAGCGGAACGCCTTCCGAGCGGCTCTGTGCCCCACAGCAACGCATTGCCCCTCGTCCCGAAGCCGTCCGGCTCCTGCCAACGGCCTGCCCGCACTTCACGCTGCTGGCACCCCGAGGCGTTTGCCGACGCCGGGGTGCCGCCGATACCCCCGGCCCAGGGGGTCTCCATCGGGGGGACTCCTTACCCCAAAGCACCCCCCGCGGGGTGACTCCAGAAGCTGTGCTCTCGGCAGCCCGCCAGCCAGGAACAGGCTCCCCTCGGAAACGTCCCTCCGGCCTGCGCTCCGGGCACATCCCTGCGTTGCAAAGGAGCAGAGGTCCTCATTTCTGTTCCCCTCCTCGTTTGCGGCCCACTGTGGTCCCGCCATGTTGGCCATTCTGCCTTTCTCTTCAGAGGAAGAGCAGCACCTCTGTTGGGTGTTTTTGAAGGAGCTGAGAAAGGAAAGCATGGCGTGTCTTGCAACACCCCGCTCCAGCGCGCCCAGCAGCGCTGGGCTCTAATGAATAGGCCCGGTGATGGGTCCTCTCAGTCAGCATGTGTGCTTGAAACCTAAAAGGATGCTTTTACTGAAGAACAAACAAACAAACCCCAATCCAACCACAAAAGACCACTAAGTAAAGCAACATTCATGGAAAAACATTGAAATTTAACTGAAATTTCTATAGCTGAAATTTCTATAACTGAAATTCAGATATAGAGCAGGGTGTGTTTGGAAGAGGAAGGGGTCATTTCACAGTTGTATGCGCATTACAAAGGTACGTATGTATACGAATGCACACACCTGAACACTTGTTGGTGTTCCCTTAATATTTAAAAAGGCTACAGAGATGACCACCTTCTCCCGAGGAAAAAAAACAAATGTAAGAAAAGATGCAAAGTTACATTCTGTGAATGCAATAACTGTGAAAAAGAGCTACACAAGATCGATTCAAACAAAAGTGCAGCTATGGTTGCTTGGCATCCAGGAAAGTCAGGACAGCCTGCCCATAAGGACACACAGACATGTTGCTCTCTTCTCATGTGAGAAATGAGCTGGAGAAAGGGAAGGAGTGTAAAGTTCCTCCGTTCCAGAACACTCAGCTGCAAGAATCCTATCTGACATTAAAAGTGCTAAGTCACTTAGCTACGAAGAAGAGAAAAATGGAAAGAAAAAGACAAATACTCAAGTGTACTGCGAAGAGTTATTTCCACGTGCGAGGAACGGGAAAAGCGACGCTGCCAGTGCTGGCCATCCCGGTTCCCCACCAGCTCTACGCAGTGGCCGGCCGCGGGGCCACGCTTT
>NW_010564645.1:3098-6479 GCF_000687285.1 Phaethon lepturus | reverse complement strand
AGTGGGAGATGCTCGAGGCCATCCCAGGCAAGGAGGGCGCCGAGGTCTCCAGATGTGCTGCACGGGATGCTCCGCGCCCTCTCGGCCCGTCAGCCTCGGTTCAGGAGGTGTTCCTGGGGCCGGAGGTGGGTTCAGAAACACGGGGAGCTTCCTCAGGCGGAAAGGAGATGCTCCAGGAGGTCTCATGGACCCCAGAGCCAACCCTCCCCACTGGCAGCAGAGCCAAACCCAACCTGAGGCAAAGCAGCAGCTTCTTTTCCAGCTTGAGTGGGGAAACCAACAGGAGAAGAAAACCCAGAGAGCCAAACACTCACGAGATCATCAGGTACCACCTCAGTACCAACACCTCCGATCCGTGTGCGTGCCAGCCCCTCTCACCACGGCCAGGCAGAGGCACCTCATCTCAGCACCATCCTCCCGCGCCGCTGCTGCCCGCTGTTCCCACTCCTCAGGGGAGCACCCGCAGTAACAACGGCTTCACGCTCCCTCGGCTTCACGCTCCCTCCGAACGACCTAGCCAGGGCCAGAAGTGAAAGCCGTGATATGAAGTGGGGCACCCTCCTCCTCCAAGAGGCCTGGCCAAGATCTCTGCCCGGCACCCTTGGAAACCCAGGAGCTGAGCCCATGGGTGCCAGCAGCTGATGCCTCCTCGGCTTTTCTCGTCTAACGTGACCCTGAACATCACACAAAACTTGAAGTGCACTGAGAAAAGACTAGATATTCCATAAAAGCCGTAGTTCAGAGGATGGAGACTTGCTAGCAAAGCCCCCGCCATGCCTACGTAGCAGGATACCACCACGCAGTGGGACGCGGCTGCCTGGTGTCACCAAGCCCAGGGAACAGAAATATTCCCAATCCAACTCACTGGTAAGATGTTCCTGGCCATAAACATGGAAGGAATAGTCTTTAAGGGAAATAAATGTGCGTGCAGCAACCTAACAGCCCAGGGAGGCTTTCCCTTGCCCACTCAGGGGAGCGGGGGACTGACGAGAGACAGGTCGTCGGGCTGCATTGCCGCCGGCGTGATGCTGCTCAGCTGCAGATTGCTGATGTTTTCGGGACGCTGCCATGGTTATGGCAATCATGGCCGTTCTCCTCTGGCACAGAAATCCCAGAGCACTATCGATCTCCACCGCTGCCGTTGCATCTCATCCCCTTTGCAGTAGTTGATCCGCAGAGGAGGCTGACCCGAGGGCAGGCAGGGAGGAAGCAGCTGAGCAGGGACAACGTTTGGGAGCTCTGGCTGCAGATTTCTGCTGCCCTGGACAAATCCGGGTCAGACAGACCCTGGCGAGCGGCTGGCTCAAGGGACTAGTGACAAGCAGGGTGGAAAGCAACTCCCACCTGCATGCCCCGTGGCTCGGCCCCGGGATCTGCAAGCAGGTCTCCACCAGCCAGGCTGGCAGAGCTCGCCAAGCGCAGATCCTCCTCCCGCCCCACAGTACTGCCTCTGGGATCCAGCCCCAAGAAATAGCAACCAGATAGAAACCATCACTCTGGACTTCAGTCCAGACCACTCACAAGAACAACCCCAAGCCTCCTCAGCAGCCTCTCCCCGCAGAAACATCCCTAGCCACATCTGAGCGTCTCACTCCCTGTGCTCCTGCCACAAGATTTCCAGTCCGCCCGAGATTACAGACCTGCCAGAAACCCATCCCAGCACCATTTCCCAGCGAGGGAGGCTGCAAGATGATGGGCCACCACCTAGCCGCCCCCCAAGCCCTGCAGGACAGCACCCCATCTCCACAGCCTCTGCTTGCTTCCTGGGTGCAAACCAGAAAACGAGTTTGTGGCTTAAGACACCCATCTACAGCCCAGGTCTAACCCTGCTTTAACCAATGCAACCGCTGTCTGTCTGTCTGTCTGTCTGTCTGTCTTTGCCTTTCTCTTTCTTTTTCTCCCAAGCCCATGGGCTGTGCCAGAGCCTCAGCTGGTTTAAATTGAACTTGATGTGGCCAGAGCCAGCTGGTGTAAATCAGTGTAAATCGCCAGACGCCAGGGCTGATTTACATGGGTGGGGGATTTGCCCCAGTTGATTTCCTTTGTCTCCTACGTGGAGAGCTCTCCTGCCTCCTGGGTGACTTGGAGGTCCTCCGGGGCCTCTTTGGGAGGGCAAATGGAATTTCTCAGAGCTGAGCCTTGAGCTCGCGTTCGCTGGTAAGCAGTGCCACATATGTGGGGTGATGCTGCGAAGACTGCTGCTTGCTCAGGGGAGGTGTGCGGAGGGGATGCTGCAGGGTGTTATTTCAGCACTGCCTAATCCCTAGAAAAGACCCTGCTCTCGTCTATCAAGTGACATTTCAGCAGTTCGGGCTCTGGGGGAAGATTTGCTGGGCGGCCGGTCCCCTGATGGAAGGTGACAGCAGAGCCAAGCTCAAAGGCTGGGGAAGGGATGGGAGGAAGGGGCAGCAGGCTGAACGGGAGAAGAGGATTGTTTGGAGCCCGGAGTGCTCCCAGGGCTGTTTCAGTGACTTGCGCGCGCGTACGGGAGATACACACGTGATGTGAGACTCTTGCAGAAGTTGTCCCCAGATTCTTCTGTTCTAAGCCTACGGAGTCCCAAGGCACATGTGCTTGTCCTGGCGGCTCCCTGTCCTGCGGGTCCATCCCCGTGAGGCCGCCAAGGATCAGCCTGGGGTAACCCGCCCTTGGAGGGCAATGCCAGAGCCGGACCAAAGGACCAGGCTGAGAGCAAAAGGAGGCTGCCGGAAGAAGTGGAGCCCACTTTGAGATGGGGAACAACCTGGTACCTGAAGCATTGGGGTGGGAGGTGTCCCGGTCCAGTCCACCCAGACCCTACAGGCGTGGTGGGGTGGGCACCGCTTGGCTCTGCTCTGCAGGACTGGTGGATGGGGTCACCCCAGCTCTCTGCCCCATCTCGGTGTGCACCTGGGTGCAGAATAAGGGTTGGTCCTCACCCCAGTGCTGGCCTGCCCTGCTCCTCCCGGGCAGACCTGCCCTCCCAGCCTGCCCGGCCCCGGACAGGGCTTGCCAGCCCTCAGCAGACCCTGAAACCTCTCCAAGACCCTCCTAGCCTGCATTTAAGCCGGCCATCCGCCTTCTGAAGGACTCAAACGCCCCTGGCCACGGCACCACGGTGCGAGGGAAATCGAGCAGTGAGATCTGAAAGCCCTCCTCCCCCTGCTCCCAGTGCTTTCCTCCCTCAATTTGCTCAGCTGCACAAATATTTCAGTGCAAATCCCCATTTCAGAGATGCAAACCCAAAGCACAACCAGACCCTAATGCCTTTTTTTTTTTCCTTCAATTTTTTTTTTCCTCCCATTTTTTTTTTCCCTCTTTTTTCCACTACTGCATCCCAAGGCGCGGTGACCCGCAGCGGGGATGCCCTACGCCTCCCCGCCGGGTCTCCCAGGCTGGGAG
>NW_010564645.1:2611-2963 GCF_000687285.1 Phaethon lepturus | reverse complement strand
GTCCGTCGCAGCTTAGTAAAATGTGTCAGCATAGCATTCAGCAGCTTTGCAGCTCAGCCCATCCCCTTGATATAACTAATTCTCTGGCTGAGCAAAGAGTTTTCACAGCTAAACACCTTCTTTGTTTTGCTTAGGGTTTGGCTTTTTTTTTTTTCCAGAAGTTGCATTTTTAAATCTTTTTTTTTTTTTTAACATCTTCATTTCGGGGGGTGGTTTGAGCGGGGCTGGGGCTGCTAACGTGAGACAGAAAGCTGTGGGAAGCTGGGGCCCTGCTCGCCCCATGCTTTGCTAATGCACCCCGCTCCCGCCGGAGTGCTGATGCTTTTGGGGCTGGGCCGGACGGGGGGGGCCG
>NW_010564645.1:0-2580 GCF_000687285.1 Phaethon lepturus | reverse complement strand
GGCAGCCGGAGCTCGGGGCGCTGAGCGGCGTTCCAGAGAAGACGCTGCACGAGACCGCGTCTTGCTGCGCTTGCAGTTCCGAAATGAGCTTTAAGCCCCTGCGAAAGCCACATGTCGGTAACGGAAATTAAAGGCCCCTTGATTCTGACATGATAGAACGATTAAAGCCACATTTCTTGGCCTGGGTACATAACTCGAAACGCAGATATAAGGCTTAGATCCCCAAGGGGATTCAGATTTCTAATCCCAATTTATGCAGCTAAATTCCTATTGATTTCCCCCAGGTAGGGCCCTAAATACCTTTGCGGGCTGAGATCCAAAGCAGAGGTGTCGTGGCTTACACGGGGAGACCCAGCCTTGGCAGCCTGGCCGCAGCGTTTCGGGGGGTGAAGGGTGCTTGCCTGCTTTCTCTCTGCGCGCTCCCGAGGGGCTGCGCTCCTGGCTGGGGCTCTGCGGGCGGGGGCCTGGCTGGGCCCATCTCCTGCTGGCCCTGGCTGGGATGTGCCACCAGACCGAGACGCAAAATGAAGGTGCGGGTCCAAAGGTCAGATCTTAAACCTGTGAGCCCGTCACTGGAGAGGGCTGGCCTGAGAAAACGGGACTGGGGGGTCTGCTTGGGGTCCCAGATACCCCCAGAGCTGGCCACTCAGATCAGTGGGGTTGTTTCGATTTGCTCTAATGCAAGGAGACCGTGGTGGGGAAGAGCTTCCACCTCTCCTCCGCAGGCATCTCCAAACCTGCTCTCCAGCGCTCGCGCTGCGGCTGCCTCCGCCTTTCTGCTCCCACCTGAGGGATGTGACTTTCTGCTCGGTGCTGCAAAACCCGCACGAGTGCCCACGGGGAGGAAGGGGAACGTCTCACTGCTGTGTTTTTGTGAGCTCTGGTATCGCAGTGATGCTGAAGATGGACCGCAGCGCTCCCTCCCTTCACCGGGAGTCAGGGCATCCCAGCTCTCGGCCGCGGTCCGCGCCCAGACCTCGCAGCTGAGCCAACAGCGCTCTCCACCAAAGCCCTGATGTGGGTGCTCTCTGTATCCATGGGTGTTCCCTGAGCCCATCCAACGACCACAAAACTCTTCCAGGTGCTCCAAAGAACTGCTACAGCCTGTAGTCCCGTGGGATGTACAGGACAGCGTGTACAACAGCCTACAACTCCACGGGTCTGCAGAGCCTCGGGCTGCGCCGTCCCCACGGGGCTGAGCGCTCCTCCGCACTGTTCAGGCTGCAGAAATAAATCTCCAACCCCTTCACAGGCAGCAACCCCACTTCTTCAGCTTGTGGTTGGGAACACGGAGGAAAAGCACACGGAGCAGAGGGGGTGTGTTTCGGGGAGGGCAGGGGCAGCAACAGCGCGTCGCCGCTCTGTGGTTGAGCGTGGGCTCAACTGGGTGCTTGATGTGCCCAAACAGGGCGTGAAAACCTTTCTGTGAGCCATCCCAAAACACCCCAAAGGCAGCTGGAAGACGTGCTCCCAGGCGAGACGGGGGACAAAATGCCATCCCACCACTGCCCAGTGCCAGGAGAGGAGACGATGACCCCATGCCAGGGTTGGCCCGCAGCAGTGATGGCAGGGATGCCTTTGGCTCTTGGACTTCTGGACCTTTCCCCAGATGACCATGAAATCCTGTTTTGCCTCCCGCCGCACTGAAGCTGCCCCTTGCTTCCATCCCAAAGAATTACTTTAACATCTCCTCCCTCAGTCTGAGTGAGTGACTGTTAGAGTCGTTTCGGAGAGGGCCAGCTCTGCTGGCCAAAGGGGCTTGCTCCAAGCTTCTAGCTTGTGGCCTTCACTGACCATGCGTCCTGAGGGAGGGGATGCTCTGGAGTAGCCCTCTCCTTGCACGGGGAGCATGATGGGCTTCTCCCTGTGGGATGAGCGGCTGGGGCTGCAATGGATCCGGCTTGCGGAGCACGCATTGGTGGCGAGGGATCAACGCTGTAATTTAATTTGAGCTGGACTCCAGTGGGAGTCTTTGTCTCAGATCAGGCTGCTTTAATGTAAAAGCAAACTTAAGGCAGAGAATCCCTCCCAGGTTATTCACTTTAGCAGCGGGATCACTTCTCCTGCACCCTCGGCAGCCCCTTTCCCTGGTCCAGCCGTTTAACGGAGCGGGGGAGTCTGTTATGACTAACCTGGCTCTGCTTCCCCCCACCTGGCAATGGCCCAGCTATGGTGCATGATGCCCTTTGCAAACATAACATGCAAAGTAGTGCTCTTCGTTTTGGGGGCAGCTGCAGGACAGCCGGCGCCGCTGGCTCGGCCGTCCCTCCAGCATGGCTGGGAGCTGGTACGGGGAGGCAGGTAATTCGCAAGCCTTGGACCTGGGATGAGCTGGGACTGGGCTGCTTGAGTCGTGCACGTTGTGTGACCTGCAAAATGGTCCCCAGGCTGGAACCGGTCCCTTCCTCAGCCTCTGGACGGGGGTCTCGAAGGCCTGGGTCTGCTCCCAGGGAGTCTGTGCAAAGCGCTGGCGCGAAGCGAGGCCCTGGCATGGGGTTGCATTTAACCACCCGGCCGTGTGACTTTGTTGTCTGTCCTTGGTCACCTCCTAAGCTGGCCCGGGGCAGTCGGCCCCAGAGC
>NW_010564644.1:0-9592 GCF_000687285.1 Phaethon lepturus | reverse complement strand
GTCCTTTCCAACCTTAGTGATTCTGTGACAATATGGGTAGGTATAGCAGTGACATGGGCTCCAACAAGCCCACCCAGACACCTTTTATAGTAGATGAAACCCATACTGTTAGTTAAAAGCTGACTCAGACATAAATATATATGACCTGAAATCCAACACCTGTACTGCAATATAAACCAAACAGCAGAAAATTCCCACTTAGCTTCTGGTCTGTCACTGACAAGTTGAGTGACCTTGAAAAAGTCACACTGCTTTCCTACCCCTCTGTTTAAACTGTAGAGCAAAGATGGGAGAGGCAGTCTGCTATAATGGGACCTTGATCTTGGCTGGAATTTCTGATGGCTCAATAATCCCAGTAAACATTTCAGAGACACAATTACCTAGAGTCATCCTCAGGCACTTTTTGGATTGCATATGTATATATTCTAATTTAGGCACCTACACATTAACTGTAAGTGAAGGCATCACCTTGCGCTTTTATTACTCAAAGTCCAAAGAAACTGCATATCCTAAAAGCCACCTCATAGGATGAAAGAATTTGAAATACAGCTGGTAGAATGCCTTTAGCTATAAATCTGCATGGTAAAAACAGGTTTCTCTTTCCTCCAGTCCACTCAGATTGGCTTTTATCTACATACTGAGAGACCCTACTCCATACACAGCCTGAGATAAAACATCCATAGTAGGCATTTGGAACCTCCAGGGGCATTGATGACTGAAATAATTGGCATGTTACCACCAGAGACTCAGAAAAGTCACCTTCCAGCTACAATGGGTTGCTTCTGACAAAAGGCAACTGAGGCGCATAATGTCATTGTTATTAATTAGGTTTCCATTAATGATAAAATTTTTGATTTCAATATTTAATACACCTCAGAGATCACAGTGCATAATTTAATGTGCAAGCAGATAATTTGCTGATCAAGGTACACGTTTCACATTAAGGCACATTGCACACTTTGCTGATTAACTGTCACACACACACACAAATATACACACACCCACATCACCCTTCATGAGCTAGTTCCTCATGGTAGACAGCTGAACCCTGTACATCTCAGCACTTTCACGTGCAGTATAAATGCTGTATCATCCATACTTGAACTGTTTTCTATCCTGACACACTGGTTTCTTGCACATACATCATTTTGGGACACCCTTGGCAATACTGTTGAGGTTGCTGTGCCACATGCCTCCCAATATTACCTCTCTTTTGGCTGTTTACATGTCTGCACCTGAATCCACTCCTTTCCTGACATCTTAGGCATGGATAGCAGCTCTCTGGGCAAGAACCATGTTTTGGAGGTTTCTATGCTTTCATAGCCAAGCATGAAGGCACCTGGATGAACAATAAATAGAAATTGCTTTTAAGCTGGTATGCTCAAGGCTTTGTGGAAACGGACACAATATTACTGTGAAGTTCAACTAGGACAGAATTCCAGGTTAAACCCAGAGACAGTATTCCAGGGAGCAGCAAGATCCAGGTGCCAAACCTCACAATTATTCAGAAAACAGAAGGGTCATTTTTCACTTTCCTGTTCTGTTAATTCACATGTGGGGTTTTTTAGGGTGGGTTTAAATCACCTCAGGCAAATGAGAGCGCTTAGTCAACAGACAAGTCCTTCTAACCACTCAATGAAACACAGGGGAAGGAAGCGAGCTGGGGCAGCTACTCATAGATTATAGCCCAGTGGCTATAGATCTCACTACTATTATTTGGGCTATATACCTTACCGTGGCTGCTGATCTGGGCTATAAACATCCAAACCAATTTTATTTACACTGGGCAGAATACCAGCAAACTCTCTGAAAACCCAAATAAAAGGCTAGATTATTCCTAGAGATAACATCACTCCCTCTAAAAACCAGGACCAGACACCACAGGGTTTATGCTGAAACCATTCTTCAATGTTTTACCTGAACACTGCCCATTAACATGCAACTAAACCCCTGTGAACCACTTAGAGAATGTACCTCCAAGTCTGAATTTGTCAAGATTTTTCAAGACCTCTATATGCCTGAGATCCCAGAAGGTACCAGCAACTCAAAGAAGTTTTTATATTTCCTCTCTGTCTCCAAGCTCAGTCAAATTAATAGGAATATATTGGCTCAGCCAATCACACTGGAGGAAATTGAACTAGCTGTTAATGATCTCAAACAGCAAATGGCCCCTGGGCTAGAAGAGCTCCCAGTGGAGTGTCACTCCACGTTTTAGCAAAAGCCAACCTTCTTCTAATGGTTTCATAAACTTTTTTGTACCCTTTCACTGCCAATTTTCCCCCCAAACTCTCTCTGTGGGCAGCTATATTCCTTACCAGGTGCTGTTTACCTGCATGCCAAGCAACTCTTGTCTCCTGGGTCTGTTTTAAGTGGTGCCCTTCGCTCTGGCTAACTGATGCCAGAGCCAACTCCAGATTTGATGTGAAAAAGCAAAGGACAGCAATGGGACCAGATTTGCAGTGGAGACAAGTTGGCTTTCTTGTATCTACACCAGCTAAGAGCTTGGTCCTGGGGGGTCTTAGCTGGTGGGCTAGCGGGTTTGTATCTGATGTGCCCCTAACCTGGGCTGCCCAGATTTCTGTAAGTAACCAAGCAGAGTTCAGCTGATCCAAACAGTAGTTGGAGAGAATGACAAAGCATCCCCTTTCTTTCTTTCTGTTAAGATATTTGGGAAACTTTTCTTTCCTGAGGACAGCTATAACTGAATGTTCTTCATACATGATTTCACATGACTATTAATCATGACAGGCCTTGTCATTTTATTAACATACCAGTTAAACTTATTCCCTCTCTGAAGCTGAAGAAAGGCAATCTGTGGTCAGGAACAGAGAGGAGTCCCTGGCCACTCAGCAAGTATAAGAATAAACAAAGGGAAGGGGGAAAAGAAATCCAATTCCCAAACCAATTTCCAGGTTTTCAAAAGCTTACCAGCCCAGGTATTTCCTTTGGCTGCCATCTTATTATTTCTTTGTCTCATCTGCTGAATTTACAACGCTGGTGGTGCTGGGAAGCAGGGCCTGGCATGCAGGCTTCGGTACGCCCTGCCAGGGGAGCATCCTACCCACCGCATTACAAAGTCAGGTCCTTGCATGTGGCCTTCCCGCTCCCCCTCCTCTCCCATGCCAATGACTCCTGAGGATTTTGCTGTGCCATGGCATTGCTTTGGCACCACGCAGAGTATGTGTCTGCTCTGCCTGGTTACTCCTGGTAGGAGCAAATCCTTCTTGGTTGAGGATTGCTCTGACTGTTCAGGGTCAGGCGTTCCTGTGTTACCAGCAGCACATTAACACAAAAGTTCATTTCTCTAAAGTAAGACTACAGGCAATGCTCCTATACCAGGGGATCTCCCCATACATCTTGATGCTCATTTATATGTCTAGGTCACCCACTCAG
This sequence comes from Phaethon lepturus, assembly GCF_000687285.1. Lineage (NCBI taxonomy): Eukaryota > Metazoa > Chordata > Aves > Phaethontiformes > Phaethontidae > Phaethon > Phaethon lepturus. The sequence goes on along the minus strand of NW_010564644.1, from coordinate 6,199 downwards.
ATACAGTTGCAACACAGGCAAACGTGCTTGGGCCAGCACATGCCTTGCCACCTAGGACAGAAAAGACACAGCAGCATGAAGCTACGTGGGAAGGCAATGCTTGCTGTAGGACTCCAGGCACACACACAGGTTTCTATCTTGAAAAAATAGACTACAAAATCCAGAGTGTCCTAACTCTTAGCTGAAGTAGCTGAATTGCCTGCACTCAACTATTGTAACTGCAGAGCCAACAATCCTTACCTACTTCAGGAGCGGTGAAGGGGTTGTGATAAGCCCAGCTAGGCTTCAGAGCAATACATCCCCTGCCGGAGTCCTTCCTGGTCATCTGTAATGCATCACAAGGAAGATTTCCCCCAACACACTTTAAGACTTGATGGAGGTACCTGCATTAAGAGTTCCCTTTGCAGATTGAGGGTTATTCCAGACAGGTAAAGCCCATAGCCAGACACACCAAATTCCTTCCACTGCACAGACAGATTATTTACAGCAACTCACACAGAAAGCTCTGATTTTGCCCGCAATTTTATCATCTTGCGTAACTAAAAAAACCCAAACTCTCTCATTCATTGTTAGCAACTCTGTGCCCCTCCTACTATGGATTGCAAAAGCAATCACCCCACTAAAGGCATCAAGTTCTCAAATCCAAGGGCCAAACCCACCCAACTACTCACACACCTACTTCCCACTCAGCCAGCAATAAACTCCAGCTCCTGAAGGAGGAGGGCACTGAAATACAGCAGTATGACCACACATTGTTATGAGCCATCCCTCCCTCCAGCTGTGCCAGCTTAAGTTCAGTGTTTTGCAGGTGCCTGTATGGCAGCAGACTTCAAACCAAGCCACTCTCCAAACCTCTTAAGGTCAGAAATTTTAGGCTTTGAAACCTTAAGCACAAAAAGTGCACTTCAGAACAGCTCCTGTGGGTGTTATAACGAGCAACAACTGCTTTTAAGTGCTCTTAAGAGAGAAGAAGATGACAATGAAATTGAGGGGAAATGGAGAAAAAGATAATCACGCTGCAAGTTGCTGCTCTCGTCTCCCAACTACTTCCAAGCAGCAAGAAGCCAGGCAGCCAGCAACAGCTGCCACCCTGTTAAACTCAACAATTTACAGGTGCTCAGAGGGAGCGCCTGCGTGCAATTAGCCGAGCAAATTCACTTACTTCAAGACGCAGGGCCCGGCTCTCGGCTACTGCAGTTTGGCTGTGCTCCGCTGACTCTCCGGATTGCTGCCAAGTTACTCCGGAGGAGGGTCTGGCTTGCGGGTGCTGAGGGAGCTCGGAAAGCCTTGCTCTGCAGCGTGATCTGGCGACTGATCGCGGGTGTGTTGGAGGGTATAACGCGCTCTTCTCGCTCTGCAGCTGCTCTCTGCCCACGGAGGGTACTCGTGCAGTCCGCTAGGCCTGCAGTAAAAAGAGAAAAGGGGACTCCATGCCACACAGGCCTATTCGGTAGTGTTAATCTAGCCAGCCCAAGTAACAGGGATGGGAAAGACACAGGGGAGTAGATTTGGTGCAAGTAACAAAAGCTCTTACGCTTGCTTGAAAGCCTAGTGCAGGCAAAAAACCCCAGCATCGCTGCTGACTCAGGCTGGTGCTAGAAGTGGTCTGAGGATACATTGCAACATGGACGTGGCCAGGTCTGACAGCAGTAGGTGCCGTGTCACTTGTGCTGGATGTCACCTGTGTACACGGGGAGCCCTGGCCAGGACATCTGCAGCCCAGGGGAAAAAAAAAAAAAAAAATAAAAAATTACAGAGTCATCAACTGACCAACAGTCGTCAGCTGGGCAAGCAACCTGCTCCCACCCTGACCTTCACCCCAAAAGCCTCCCATCTTTGCTGTGTGCCTATTACGGCCTCCCCTTGCTTCTATTACCCCCCACAAGTGATAATTGACAGCAATAAACATTGCTTAGCAAAGCCACATCTACATTCTTGATGAAACTCTGGCCTGATGATTGTTTTCAGCATGGAATAAATAAACATGAATACTTTGTGATATGATGTCTCTTCTTGTGCTGTTCTTTCTCTTCCAGTTAATCTCATTATTGCAAATTAGGGAGTTTCTCTGGCAGTTTAAAAGGTGCACCCTCACGCACACAAAGGGAATAAACAAAGTATTTTGCTTCAGATCTCAGCTGCAGTCAATTTATTCTTTGAGCCTCTTGACTGAAAAACCGTAAGACTTTGGTCTCTTTGCTTGTATCAAAGTCACACACAAATTCAAACAGGCCTTGCTCACATCCACTCAAATTCAGTAACACTGCTGCTCTGATTTTGCAATGACCTGAAAATACTTCTGTATTCGCTTTGTTTCTACCTGCTTCTTTATTACCATTCTCCAATTAAACAGCAGAAAATTTCAAAGTACCTTCTAGTTGAGGGTAATCCAAAATGAAAGCTGGATAGAAAGCTGAAATCAAAGAGCTGAATAGGGTATCTTTACTTACACCAAACAGTCCCACGATAGCACCTAGGAGAAGATGATGGCTTTCCTCCATAAAAGCCAGGATCATACTCGCTGTATAGGAATACAAAACCACAGAGCACAATGCAATAAAACGGTGATGTGGTGTAATCCTCAACTACTGCAAATTAACTTCCTACTGTTTGGTGCACGCTCTGTGATGATGTCCCCAGTGCTCAGAAATGTCCTTTTCCTCTGAGAATGCCTCAGGTTGAGTAAAAACAGTTGCCTGAGAGTAAGATGAGATGGATTTATGCTGGAAACTCCTTGCTAAATCAATGTTTTATTTAACATGATAATTAGAACAAATATCTCAGAGTCTTTGGGTGATGTTACAACATTAAGACAGCCTGGAAACAGTTAAATTGCATGTTTAAAATTGTCAGCACTAAGGGAACTGGTTACAATGCTGTTTTGAAGCTCTTATTAACACCTTTAGGAGGAGCTTGGTTCTTAGACTCTGTACATTGTGCAGTGGTGATTGCCTCAAGGTACAGTAAGACCAAATAACTCCCTGAAGCCATCAGGGACATAGGCTGATAAGAACAGCAGAGCCCCTCCTCATCCATCAGGGAACAAAATTAAAATCTTCATCTCCCTGGGCTCCTACTGTACTCAGCAGAGGGAGATCGCTCCAAAACATGAACACAGACCTCTAGAGATACCTAACTCCTACAAACTACAAAGATGATGATGGGTCAAGACCTAATATAGGTGCTTTCATCAGATACATGAAGCTCCTGGGTGGAACCAAATGAGGTGCCTGGGAACTCTTAAATTTAACAATAATGCTGCCTGACTGCATGACTGTGGAATAACAGGAATGCAATAGTATGTGAAGGTTTTTGCCCTTCCTGCTATGACATGTGCAAAGAATTTTGGACTGCATTGGTCATGGCAAGCAGACAGTCACATAGTGCAAGAAAACTTTCATGTGCCCCAAGTCTATTTATTATGAGATCCAAAAATCAGATGACTGTTTCTCACATCGTAACTCTTAACTGAGTAGTAATCCCCCAACTTCACCTCCTATTTTTTATTGTAGTTGTTACTTATTGCCATAATCCCTGCAAATAACCTTGCTTTATGATACAGCAATTCATCCCTAGACTCAGCCTTAGGCCTCCTGAGGTATTAACAGAAAGATGAGATCCATTGAAAGATGTGAATGTAGGCTCAGTCACCCAATAAACAACCTTTTACCAACTGGGCATAATCCCCTTATCAGATTGTGCCTGATGCATTGTATTCTCTAGTCTGCAAGTGCTTTTCTGGGATGAATTATAAGCAGCATTAAAGGAAATTTTAAAAAATCCTTACTGAGGAATTTCACCACTAGAAGGATTTCTTGGCTGTAAACCAGCTAGGCTGTTAAAAAATCGGGTAGTCTTAAAGGAGGGCAGCAACTCAGACCATCTGAAAAGGTATCCTCCTAAACTCAGCTGGGCACTGCAGTTTATCCCAGAGCGCTCAGTTCATGAGATGACTTACGTGCAAATAGCAGAGAGCCAGGAGAGGGTGCTCAACAATAACTAGAAGGGGTCCTATATGCTGATTGTGCCCTGGCAACAGTGCTGCTTGCACACAGCCACTTACATGGAACTGCCAGAACCAACAGGAAGAACAGAAGACTTCTTAATCCATATTTCAAAATTTCCAAGGGGATTTTAACTTAGCTCTTTAAAAAAAATTTCTGAATACAGGGTTATCCACAGGATAAGGTTTTGAAAATGTGGGAGTCTGCCTGCCAGACCTAAAGCATAAACAGTTAAAATTCCACCCAAATCCCCATGCCTATGTGTCCGACCAGCAAAGAATATGAAGGTCTCCAGTCAGTCCACAAAAACCACCAAGCATGGGGATCTTGAGGAATCTGAATTAGTTGGATTTGTGCTTAATTCGTTTAGATAAAAAATTATGTCTTAACTCCCAAAAGTACTGAACTGCCCAAGGATTTTAGTCAAGCAAATATTTTCAATGCTTTTTTTTTCAATTTAGAATAAATTGTTTTAGTTGGATGTTAACCGGAATAAATCTATAGGCTTCAACATTTGATACATAGGGCAGTGTTTCTTAAGTATAGGAAATGTCACCTTTTTGTAAGGATTTTTTAAAATAGAGAAAAAAAGAAATATTTCTTTTCAGATTGAAATATCTGATTAGAGAGAATTACCACTATTATAGTAATTGTCTCTAAATATTATTCTTCAGCAAGAAAGAACCTCAGGTGTCTACAAAGATCCTGCAAGAGTAGGGCAGGAACCAGGACTCCCAGCAAAGGCTGTGTCCCTACAATGTTGATATGTGAGGTCCAGCAGGATGGGAATCCGGGACTATGAGTTTACTGACACATCCTTTATCCTTCTAACTGCAAAGGTTATTACACAGGCTGTACTGTTGCTAACACAAATAACTACATGGGTTTACATTTGCCATAGCAGAATGACGGCAGGGAAAAAAAGGAGGTGTGAATTTATCAATTAAATTTGAAGCGGGACTTTTTCATGGAGTTTGCTGTCACAGCTGCCTAAATTGGAAAACAGTGAAAATTCAGGCTCTCTGGACTGAGTAAATGACTATAATTTGGATTTAAATGGCATAGGAATCAAAAGTTGACTCTATTTGCAGATTCTATAGCTCTGTTTTTCCTCATTGTTTCTTCCTGAGCCTCCTACTGTTTATAAAATTGAAAAATCAAGCTGAGCTGAATGTCCAATGCCTTCACTATGATTGAATCTTTCTTTCTGTGCACATGATTGACAGCACCAGAAAAGAATGTTTTCCTTAGCTAACAAACACTCACTTTGGCTTAATTTTATCTGCCCTTGCTTGGGATCATTCAGCCCCTGAAAAGAATGCCACTGGGAATGACCTTGTTGATAACCTCCTAATAAGTCAGACATATTAAAACCAGTTCTGCCAGACAGGTGTTGGAGGAGTTTCATACATGATACTTACAAAATATCCTTCTATAGCTCTCAAAAAATAGCAGAGCATCTCTTGAACCTACTTGTTAAAGATCCTGCACAAGGTTAAAGATCCTTATTCACTTTTATTGTCTATGCAGGAGAAAACACTCATCCACACAGACATTTTCAATGTGAGTTTTAAGTCACTGTAACTTTCTAGCCTTCTGTGCCATTACCACTGCTTTATTCCCGTGCATGGAAGAGGAGAGTCACACCACGCTGTGTATTTTGGCATTATAACTCTTGCTACATAATGTCACAGATTATTAATTTCTCATAGAAATAACTGACCCCTAGATCTGTTTTCTCCATGATTGAAAGTGCTATTACCTTTAGAAAATCTTAGGGAATAGAGGTGGAAGGAACCTCAAGAGAATATCTGTTCAATTCACCTGCCCACAGCAACAGCAAGTAGACTAGTTGTGCAGGATAGACATTTACCCAGACAGTTCTTAAAAAGAGCTAATAACAGTCAGGGTTTGAAGTCTCTAAGCCTGCTCTTCAGGCAATTCTGAATGACACTGAACTACCTTACACTGTAAGCTGCGCGACCTTCTTGGAACAAAATTTTTGTTAAAATATTACAATGTATGTTATATATTTGTATTATATATAATAGATAAAATATAAAAATATATTTATATAAATAAGTATATTATATAATATATAACATGTAACATATAATAATATAAATAGTATGCATATTCAGACCAGTTGTCCTCAGGGTATTCAACCCCTGAGCTGGAAGACAGGGATGGAGAGC
>NW_010564643.1:2209-2446 GCF_000687285.1 Phaethon lepturus | reverse complement strand
TGATGCCTGTTAAAATATAATAGTGAGAATTTTCCAAGGAGCAAACGAAGGAGGAATGAAGGAGAGGGAGAGGGGGACAGGACAGGCACCAAAAACCGGCCTTGGGGTTGTGGGGAGAGGGTTGGCTTGGGAGACACTTGGGGATGGGCAGGGGGTCCGTCCCCCATCTGTCCGCATCCCCCAGCCCTGGCCGCCGCTCGCCTGCCTGGGCTCAAAGCCCTGCCTGCACTCAAATCA
>NW_010564643.1:0-2145 GCF_000687285.1 Phaethon lepturus | reverse complement strand
CTGTGCCGAGGCCGGATCCGGCACGGGGCCGGCAGGTGCCATCGGTCCGTTCCCCCTGTCTCGTTAATCTGTAACACATCGGCCTCCAGCATCAAAGGGCAGAATGTGGAAAATCAGGCCCCGGGCCCCAGAGCGTGGCCACGGGCGCGAGCTTGCCGGGATGTTAAAAGTTGACCGGACTTCAAAGTGCTGGATCATTTCCCCCAGACCTCTCCCACCTGCCCTTCCCATGGGCACAGCCCCTTGTCCTGCCCGGATTTCTTCTCGTCAGCCTTCAAGTGCGGCCCCAAAGCGAAGCAGGGAGGAGAGGGGATATATTTTGGGTTGGAGGACTTTGTTTTTTATTTGTATTTTTTAAAAATTTCATTTGGTTCAGGGATATGCTGGATGATAAACTGACCCTACACAACCCGGTGAGCTTCAGTGGGTTATTCGTCTCACCTCCCTCAGCCTCCCTTTTTTAAGGTGGTTTTGTGAACTGGTCCATCGATGCTGGGTGGATGGAGGATGGGTGGATGGATGGATGGGTGGATGGAGATGACATAGGAATGGTGGGGATGGTGGTAGATATGTACATTGGCATGGATGGGTGGGTGAGAGCTTTAGTCTATGGAGTCAGGCTGATATTGAGGTAGGATCCCACCACCGAGACTAGGAGAGGGAAGCCACCCAGCTCACATAGCTACGGGCTGGAAGAGGTCAGCCCAGCAAAGAAAGATGCTGCTGGGTCCTCACCCGCCTACGCGATGGTCACACTGTTTTTTCCATGAGGGCTGCATCCACTCTCGTCTCTCCAGCTTGGCCTGACAGAAACCACGCGTGGTCTCTGGTGTGATGGGTCCATGGTGGGCTTCCAACATACTCGGACTGGGAGATGAGGTGGGAAAGGCGTGAAAGCCAAAGGGTTGTGCAAAGCCACACACAAGCTCGTGAGAAAAGATCTCCCTCGTCATGCCCAGGCTCCCACCGCTCTTGCGCCGGGTGAGCTCTCAGGGGTGGGAGATTCTGAAGGCCATTAGATGTGGACACAGCTGTGGCTTCGGTGGCTTGCACTTGCAAAGCAAACAGGATTATGCACCCAGCTCCTGGTAGACATTGAAACCCCCAGCTCCTGCCAGGACCATCTCCAAGTCTTGAAACATCTCCAGATGGTCATACAGGACCTCTCCCTCACCCCTGATCCCAGCCTTTAAACCTCCTCAGGGTGCCGTGGCGAGGAGCTCCGTGCTTTAGCAGTGCCATGCCTGGGGATGTCTTGGAGGGTTTATAGCACTGACAGCACAACGAAGAGCTCAGCCGCAGTGTTTGGGTTCAGCCAGCCCTCCCCACTGGTTTTGGGGGTGAAGACTGGTCACCCAGCTAATAGCCCATCGTGTACCTCCCTCCAGGGCTGTAGGATGTTGCCCTTAGAAATTCTCTTCCATGCATGGCAGGGTCATCGCTGCAGCAAAAATGTCTTTCTAGGAAAGGTCGGGAAATTTCAACACAGGAAATTACACCTCCAGCCCCGGGGAGCGCTCGGGTGCTCCTTCGAATGGCACCGGAGCGTGACCCCCACGTCAGACCCCCCCGGGCTCGTGCCGGCTTTGCCCCAGTGGGCAAAGAAAACAAGATCCCCTGCAAGACTGCACCGTTCCAGGGGCAGCGAGACCACGGGGAGAGGTGCCGTCCCCGCTCCGACGCTGGGAGAGTCCCCCCAAGACCCTGTGGGGACCGCGCGGCGTTATATTGGGGGAGGTCGGCAGACTTGGCTCCCGCTCCCCTCCGCAACATACCATTAAATGGCATCGAGATGGTGTATCAGCCGCTTACATATGTTGCTTATAGACGCCAAACTTATTAACACAATAAAACTGCTGCTAAGAAGCTTTCCTGCCTCCTTTCCCGCACGGAGAGCATCACTGTTGGAAGCACCTAGCCGCCTCGTACGGAAACACCCAGGGTTGCTTTTCATATGGCACCCGGGAAAATAAATACATGAACCAGCCGGGGTGCCCCTTCCAGCGTTCCCAGAGCCCGGCTGTGAGGGCACGAGTTGGGGACAGCTCAAAGCTGCGGGGTTTAAAGCCAGCCCCGGGGTGAAGCTGTCCCATGCCGGCCGGGCGCCGGGCGGGGGAGGCGGCGTGCCTCGGGGGGACGCTGGGG
>NW_010564642.1:0-4237 GCF_000687285.1 Phaethon lepturus | reverse complement strand
TCCAAAATTCTGATGACGGCACCAGCCCCTGGCATCACTTATGTTTGTTCATTGCTGTTACTGTTTGTCAAGGGCTGCACAACAGTGACTACCATGTGCCACCTCTGTTTGGGATTGTTCATAACATTCTAGGATTTTGGCTTCTTGGTGCCCTGGGTCTGGGTCTTGTGCTAGGTCTTTTCTTGTTTGATCTCTCCTGTGACACAGAGCTACAGCCATTTTTTATTCCGTCTCATTCAGAGACCTATTGCCAAAATTCTAAGGAAAGGATACGTATTAACAGTGATGATAGCATACTCAGTGCAGGGAAAGGGAAAGAAGTCATTCAGTCCATTCCCTGCTTATGTCATTCATGAAAGATATTTGTCTAAACTGTTCTTAAATGCTCCCATGATGCTAATACCACAACTTCCCCAGGCAAGTGATTGTCAGTGGTTAGTACTAGAAGGGTTATCCTTAATGCTTTTTCAAATATCCCTTGAGGCATTCCTTCTCCTATTGACCTTCTTAGCAACAGCCTAGATGCCAGATGATTGTTATTCTGTTTTCAACAAGTTTTCTCTTATCTAAGCTAAATAGTCCCAGGGTCTTTCAATCACTTCTTCCAAGATTTTTAGATGTCTCTTAACCATTGTAGACCTCCTTTGGATTTTTCCTTCATCTGGTCCATGTCTCCCTGAAAGTGATTGAACCAGTATTCCAGCTGAGGCCTTACCACAATGAAAAGACTACTTTGTATCTTTTGCAGGCTAAACTGCTGTTTAAATGCCTCAAACTGGAATTAGTCTTTTCTTAGCATGACATTTTTGACTCATGTGCAGCTTGTACCTGCTGCTCACTATCCTGTATTTTTAAAGTGGCTAATCCCTCCCTAAGAGTACTGTCACTTCATTATTGATTGTATTGTTTTTTATACCATTTCTCCAAATTGCCAAGATCATATTGAATTCTATCACATCCCTCAAGCTCGATATTAACTACACATTTGAAAAACAGTTTCTTTCATCCTCCAGGTCAATAATTATAGTATCAGCCAGACTACTTCATAAGGCTTGTTAATTGTTAACTTTTTGGTATCAGCTGCCTGTGTACATTTTTCTTACTAGTTATGCACCCAAATTTTAGTAACTTTTTTCAGACTAGGCCTGATCAAATGGTGATCTGTGACCAGGTCACATCTGTTAGGATTTATTTGATTAGGCATAGCATTTTGAAAACCAGTCTGTGTTGGTCCAATGGACTATATGGCTGGAAATGAAGGTGGCAGATGACTTAACACTGTTCCAGAACACCATTGGAAGCAGTGTCAACAGCCTTACTGAAGTTAAGACAGACAATTCCTCTGCTTTTTCCCCATCTAAATGATCTCTTACACATCACAGAAGAAAATTAGATGGGATCCTAACTGGTCTGTCTTGGCTGTTGCTTATTTGTTGCTTTCATGTTGTATGCCAGTTGTTTTTGTGGGTTTTTTTTCCCCCTTGGAAGTGAAGTTAAGCTGACTAGTCTATAATTCTCTGATTCCTCTTTTTCCCCATATTTTAAGGATAGACACCACATTTCCCATTTCTGGAACCTCACTGATCCCTGCAGTTTTTAAAAGGTTATTGGAAACTGTGATAAGTGCTCCAGATAGGTCTTCAAGTTTCTTAGAACTAGATTTAAAATCCAGATGATTTAAAAACATCTAATTTATCTAATGACTCTCTGGTATTGATTCTGATAGTGTAAGCATGACTGAGCCTTTTAGAAGAATCTGAAACAAAAAAACATTACATGCTATGATCTATGGTATATTCAGTATCTTCTGTCTTTCTCATTAAGTAGTAAGCCAACATTTCTCCTGGTTATCCTCTGACTCTAATGGGTTTGTAGAACAAATATGATTGTTTCTTTTCAGCCCACATTTGAGTTGTAGTTGTGTCTACACTGTTTATACTTTGCCCCATACACACACACGCACACCACTTTGAGCACAGAGGGGTGTGTGGGGGGGTTGGTTTTCCCTGTGTGGGAAATAGTATACATTTAATCTTTATATAACAAACTTTGTCATTGAATTTATGAATTTCAGAAATTCTTTATACTTAAACATTTTTATATTTATACTAATCTCTTTTTAAGTAAAACATATAAGATTAGGGTTGCATTATGAGTGAAACTAGAACAGAGGATTTATTATGCAATCTTATATTGTATTTTGAGTGCTGGCTAATAAAATTTTTAACCTCTTCTGACTCTGAAAAGGCCAGATTATGGCTATATTGAGATGAGAAAGAGTTTTCATCTTTATTTCATCAGGGCTAAGATTTTACCTAGAAGAGCGTTCTCACTGTCTTTCCACACTTTGCTTACTAACTGAGAATGATCCCAGCTGTTGTGATTCTAACAACAGAGATTGCTGCATTTTCACTTCAGCCAGAGTACACTTTTTCCACTGTTATGTTGCTAAATAATTAATGTTGCTCACCACTGCAGGCAATAGTTTATGAAAGCCACAAGGATAAAAAAGCCACTCTCACTTTACCATCAAATATGTCACAGCTCTTCCATTTTCAGTGTAGCATAGACATCGTGTGAAGAAATTTAAAAATGTAGGACTGACAAACTGAATGAGGAGAAGTATATGAGAAAATACAGAGGGAGTAGAACAAGAAAGAGAATAAAGCAGGGTAGAAAGATTTTGATTCCAGATTATTGCAGAAAATTGCCTATTCTGTCAGATAAACTCTCAAGGATAGTTCCTGCAAAGAGGAAATTTCTGTCTTAGAAATGGCAATACAGTCAGTAACTGAGCGGTCTCCAAGGAGTTCCACAAGCCAACAAGACTTAATTTTGGCAGACTGGAGCTCTTAAAACTTTGGGTGAATGTGGAACATTGTGGTTTTATCTGCCTCTGATGCAACATTTACTTGTGTGTTTCTCCCAGACATACAGCATTGCAAGTGGAATTATTTAGGGTTTCATCAGATGTGATTAATTCTTCTGGGCTTTCCTGTCTAACCACATGGAGGTTATTACCCATGTACTCTTTTTCAGAAACCATCTACATACAATCTTTTTATGGAATAAGAACAAAAGAGAGCATAACTTCATAGTGCTTTATTTTTTCTTCTTAGAAATACAAGATATTTGGTAATTTATTTCTAAGTGCTTTGCATTTTCATGTACCGCTCCGTAGTGACAAGTCCTGAGGGCTTGTGATCAGCTGTATTTGTAGATTGTGTTTCCACAGGATGCAGAGAAGTGAAGCGGCATGGCAGAAGGTCTTTCATTCTAGTGCTTGAAGTAATCTGCTGTGGGATGGTACCTCTGAGAACAAAGAAAGAAAGGTCACTGATCATGATTCAACATCTTCAAATTCTTCCCAGTAAAAATTCTTGACACCTACTCTCTCCTTCTTACTTTTGTCCCATCCCTGTTTTGAATGAGTTCTTCCAGAAGAGACCAGGAAAAACATGACTGAAAAGATGCAGATGTGAAAGTAAAAGATAACATGCTGCCATGTTTTTTTTAACAAATAGGTTACCAGGAGTGACTTGGAAACTGGAGGCTATGTGAAATTCATGTGTGCAAAGAAAATGTGTGGCAGATGCCTCAATGCCATGGCATGGATATTCGCACATCACTTATTTTGGTGCCGGAAACTGCACAGATATAACTGTGATGTGGCATGAAATCCTCCATAAAGCAAATTTAACTTGAGAACTTGAAGTCATTTTGAAAGACTTGGCTCATGGCTAACAGCTCAAAAAACCCAGCTGATCATTACTGGGAAACAAATACTTAAGATGGTTCAGTCAATTCTATATATTATCCTGATTGCTAGGCCTCCTGGGACATTTAAGGCAAAAAGAGAGAGAACATTGTCAGACTGCCACCTGAAAAATACATATATCTTCTCCCTACTGAGAGCCCTTGCATTGCAATTATTGTTTTTTCCCACTGAACACTGAACTTGGACGGCTTTGGGTTCTATTTATGTCTCTTTCGGGAGTGATGGTCATTGCAGAACTCCAGTCTCTTTTTCCTGACTTACTTACATAAAAACATTTGTCCCATCAAGGATGACAGTGTTTTCAGACACTTTCCATGGTTTTCTGTCTTTTCTTACAAAAGCAGATTTTTTTTTTTGCATTCACCGAAGTGCATTCACTGGGTCAAGCGCATTACCATAAAACCATATCTTCAGCACTTACCTGATTGTTGTTTTTATCATCAGCTAGATGAGAAAAGA
>NW_010564641.1:8440-12286 GCF_000687285.1 Phaethon lepturus | reverse complement strand
GCACGTGGCGGGTCCGGAGGCGGGTGAGGAAGGCAGTCTGCAGTGGGGCAGTGTCTCTGTGGGTACTGGCTGTGCTGGGAGATGTGATTGACCCTCGCAGGAAGAACAGGACCCCCCCAGCCTGTGCTCACCCCGTCCTGGTGCTGTGCTGCTACGCTGCCAGCAGACCCCAGGTTCGCACTCTGCTCCCCAAAACTTCGTTGCACCCCGCAGACCAGAGACTTGCGTTTCCTGAGCGGGGCTGAAAATGCCTGGTTAAAGGGGGAAAATAATATCGCTACCATTTACTTCCCTAAATTAAAAATGAATGCGGCTCTCTGCGGGATGCAGTTCAGTGGGGGAAATCTCATGGGCCTCTTCAAGAGATGGTCAGAGTGAACAGTCTCAATAGAGAAAGAAAGAAAGAAGAGATTCTGCAAAGGACAAATGATGTTGGGATCAAGCCTGCCTGTTCTCCACCCTGGCTGCTGTTGCAAGAAGCTGCTGCTTCTGTCAAAAGAAATAATGAACATCTTGCTTTTTAAAGTTGGTTTGTTGTTTTTTTTTTTCCCCCTGCTATTATTGTTCTGTTTCTGCAATTCCCTTTCCGAGAAGCGTAGTTAGATAAATGCTGCTTTGGAGCCTGTTCTGGCGAAGCCCTAAAGGCAGTCGAGAAGTGGATGACACTTGGCAGTTGCCATGACCGTGCGTGTCGGTGGCCCCGGCGCTATGGCAGTCTGCGCAGGGGAAGGAGAATGGTGGTGTTTGCTGCTGTATGAGAAGAAACCTCAATATTTTTACGGTTGCATTGAAAGAAGGAAGTTAAATATGACCAGTGTTTTGATACTGGTTGAGAAATGAGAGCGGAGGACTGAATTTCAGAGCTCCTGGATTCGTTCATGGCTGTGGCACAAGTGTGGCTGAGGGAGGAGGAAGGCTTTCAGACTCGACCATTGATTTGGGCTCTGCCATTGATTCTTCCCGTGTCTGTGGACCACTTAAGGTGGAATTGCCAGAAGTGACTGTGGGTTCTGCCCTATTAGGTCTCCAGCTGAGATACGCTGGAATTGTTCATTTTCTCATGAGGTTCCCAGTCCCCCCAGAGCAGAAAATGGCAGCTTTGCTGTACAGCTGGCTGGAGACATCCCCAACAGGGGACATAAAAAAGGGTCCAAATAAAGCAATTTTGGTCTGAACTTATTTGTGCACTCTTTCTAGCTACATGTAAGTTCTGCTGCTTTCCACAGGAAGATGAAGTCTTAAGGCATTGGTCAAACTTGTGGGTGGTGTAATCCCACTGAAGTCATAGGCTTAACACCTGAAGCTAAGTTACTCCTTAGCACCAAGGTGCCTTCAAAGCCCTGCAGATAAGTGTGAAACACCATCATGACCAGAAGCTTTGAAGCTGCAGTGCAGGCAGGATCTGGGAGTCCTGTGCTGATTAAAACTTCCTTTTATGTTTTTTTATTTTTGTAATTGGGTTTTGTCAGGTGTGCGAGGAGCAGAAGTGCGAGGAAGAGGTCTTCCCCTTGGCCATGAATTACGTGGATCGCTACCTGTCATCAGTCCGCATGCGGAAAAATCACTTGCAGCTTCTGGGAGCAGTCTGCATGCTCCTGGCTTCCAAGCTGCGAGAAACCATGCCCCTGACCGTGGAGAAACTCTGCATTTACACAGACAACTCCATCACACCTCAGCAGCTCCTGGTAACCACCCCTATCTCAAAGAGCTCTCTACCTCCTCCCCAGCTCTCTTATCTCCTGCATTCTGCTACTTGGCAGCATACCTGCCTCCATGCTTCCTCCTGTTCTCTTTCTCCCATTTCTTCACCTTCCTCTGTATTCCCCAACCAACCTTCCCTCCTTTTCCCCAGTGGGTGTGATGTCTGTTGGTGGAGACCTTGCCATCGTCCCTGTTGTGGGAAGCAGACTTGTCACGTCCAGGTTATAAAGTTTCTTGTACCTTAAGCACTCGTCGCCAGCGCAGAGCTGCCACGGTGAGCTCGCTGTCGGGCGCTTGTTCGCTCTCGAGTGACAGCTCTGGAGAACAAAGGCTCGTGTCTGCGCAGGCGGTGGGGCACGAGGCGGGGGCTGCCGCTGGGGCGTGTGGCTCGCACTTGCCCCGGCTGCAAAGGGGCACGACGTGGGAGATGCATTTCCACACCAGTAGGAAAAACGAAGCTTCAAGTGCAGAGTTAACCAGCAAAATGGGCAGGAGCTTTTCTGACCTGGGATCCAGCTGGCTGGGTTGTACCGTTGAGGCTGATGATGCTGCCAAGGTGATGGAAATGAGCGGGACCTTGCTGCTGCCCAGGTCGTGCTCCACACCCTTGAGTTAAAGCAGGGCTACTTTGCCTCTTCTGTTGGATGCCCAGGCAGAAGCTGCGTGCTTTGAAAGGCAAAGCATTTTCATGTCTGATAAAAATTCAAAGCAAAGATCCAAATCTGAGTTCAACTTCACCAAGTGGGGAGGAAATTGGAGAACCCCTTTTCTTGGGGGCCTTCCGTGCTGTTAGATCAGAGCCCTCGGGAGGAAACAGCCACCTCGCTTCGAGTAACAAACATCCCTGGAGACGGTTTGTCTACGAGAATTTCTCAGGGTTAGTCATTGCCTTATTAAAGGCGTGTTTTTTTGGGCTGGGGTGGGTGAGATGATCTGAGTGTGATTTGTCCCCAGGGTGGGGAGTGAACCCACAAAACTTTCAGGTGTGAATCGGAAGGCAGTTCTGGTAACTGAGGAACCCTCATATGAACATGGTTTTTCCAAGTGCTAGTGAAGGCTGGGGAAAATCCCCTCGCCTCCATACCCCTCTCCCTGTAGTCATTTGTGGGTGGTTGTTGCCTTAAGTAGCACTCACGGAAAAAAAATATGTGGATCATTACGATGAGTAGTGGTGAGGGTTGGGAACACACAGAGGAAAGACAAGTGCTCATTGCTTCTCTGGAGGCTGAGCTGTGGTCCTACTGCAGCATCCTGCTGCAGGGGGTTGCCGCAAAACCTCTGTGTGCAAAGGCTTTCTCCTGCTCTGTCAGTAAAGCTTCATCCTTGAGAGCACTTTCCCATCCAGCATAAGTATCTTCCCAAGGCTGGGATCCACCACACGGAGCTAATGCCAGTCTGTAATGGAAGGGTTCCTGTTGGCCCTGTGATAATGAGGGGGTTAACATTTTGCTGGAAAAAAAGGGCAGGGGGGAATGGGAGTTGGTTTGCATTCACTTTTCTGCTGGGGCAGCAAAAGTTGCCTCTGTTGGAGAGGCGACAAGGTGAGCAGAAGATGCCTAACGGTGGTCTTGTAGGCAAGCAAGCCGCATTTCAAAGCGCGGACAGTGCTCTCCATGCCCTCAGGAGCACAGAGCTGATCAAAATCCATGTTGTGGGCCAGCGTCAGGTTTCTGTTCCTTCAGACTGATGGATAAGCTCTCGGTCAATATGTCTGAAACAGGAATATGGGTTGCAGGAAGGTGAGCTTACCACCATGCTTCACCTCCATCTCCCTCTCTGATCCAGACTTTACAGGGAGTCCTGCTGTCATCATCCCTGCAGAGCAGGGGAGATCATCATAGCACATTCTAGTGATTTCTGCAGCGTGGACTTGGGCTACAAGGAATTCGGCTTGGTGGACACTTTGTGCGTATCTCCGATGGATCCCAGTTGTATTTCATTCTGATTTATTTGTTGATTTATTCTTGGTGAGGGTTTACTTTTTCAGTTGAATCTTGAGCTTTGTTTGTAGCAGGCTTCTTCCAAAAGAGAACAGTTAGGAGATGCGGTTAATGTGTGGCATCCCTGGAGGCTTTCCTTCACTCTTGCACTGAAATACTCATGCCTTCTCACTCGGAGTCCTTTTTTTGTTCCCCCCAAGAGGTT
>NW_010564641.1:856-8409 GCF_000687285.1 Phaethon lepturus | reverse complement strand
GGAAGCTGTGGCTAAGCAGTGCCACAATGTTCATCTTCCCTTCTCCCTCCTCCTGGCAGCACCGGGGTGGAGATGGAGGAGGAAAGCGCTGCCTGCCGCCTGTTGCTCACTTCTGATTGTGCAGGTCTCGGTACGGGAATTCTGCCTTCCTGTACTTCTTTCCCCACCAGGATCCTGGGACACTCTCACAACGGGAGGCACAGCCAGACAGTTGGCATGGATCTCTTTCATCGTTGTGCTCCAGAATCAATATGCAGTTGAGAATGGCTTCATTTTGGGGATCGAAAGTCCTTTCTTGAGATAGCCAAATAGAGCTTTTTCAGGCAAATAGGATCCCTTTTCTCTTCCCCAAGGGGATGGCCGTGAGCACTCGGCAGTGGAGGGCTTCATTCCTGGTAACTGGTGCTAGCCAAAGGGCTGAGCGAAGGCACCGCAAACCGGCCACAGCCCTGAAGGAGAGGTGCTGAGGCATTTGCAGATGTCTGCGGAGGAGATGCTCTGTAGCCCATGATCTGGTGGTCATCTTTCCGTGCCTGCCACAAGGCTTGCTTTCAGTAGATGTTTAACCCTGTTTGGAGCAGGTCCTGCTCCGGTCTCCCATTGCTCTCCGCTGTAAAAAAGGAATGGGGGTAACATCTGAAGATAGGTGAAGGATTTGTCTTTGCTTTGGGACCTGACAAGAGTTAATACCCTGATTACAAAACCAGGGCGAGCTGCTGCTTTCCTCCTCTGTGCTAATCGTGGTAGTGTTACTTCTCTTTCACAATCTTGCAGTGGAAGAGGGTGGGGAGGGGAAGGGGAGCTTCTTCATCAAGGTTTGGAGAATGGTGCATCCTGGCCTGTTCTCATGGGTCGGTGCCGTTTCAGCTTCCAGCGTGTCCTCCCCGGCCTTTCGGAGGAAGCTGGCTCACTTTCCCAATAGGTTTACTTCCTTCTCTTGCAGGGATGCTTGGCACCAGCTCAGCGGTTTAGAAAGGACATATTTGAAACAAAATCTTGATGAAGTTATTCTAGGGAGAAGGAAATGATGCAACGAGGGACTTGTCCATTTGGAGGAAGTTTGATTTCCGTCAAGGGCGTTATCCAACCTACCTTTCTTTTTTTTTTTTTTTTTTAAATAAAGGCTTTTCTGGCCTGTGCAAGAGGGTGTTCAGCCGCTTGAAGGTTGGGGAGAGCAGTTGGTCACCTTCATCTGCCTGGTTTGCCCCGACATGCTGTCCTGCCTCTGAGACCTTTGCCCTAAGGTCAGTTTTGCAAACTGGCAGCTATTTCCTAGCAAAGACCTTAAGCAGGATCAAGCCACAAGGCAGATAATGAAGGGAGCAGCAGTGGCAGCAGGCCATGAGGAGTGAAAATAAGAGAAAGGGATAACAGCCGAGTAGAAAGGGATGTTCACTTGTGACAGAGCGTGGGCTTTGCAGAAGACATGCTTGTGTTTATAACTGTTTTACCTTCCACTTGTTGCATGGGTGGGATGGATGCGACCGTTTCTGCATCTGAAGTTGGCACCTTTACCCTTGACATCCAGTCTTGAATTCTGGTTGGGGAATGGAAACAAACGTTTGCCCCAGGTTTTCTATTTGCAAATGGACTTTCATGGCTGCTCATTTCTGTAGCTGTGTCTGAGCTGCTGGGTAGGGTGGGTGGCCAGCGGCAACATCAGCAGCTCTTTCCACCCTCTTTTTGAGTCAGCTCACGAGCACAACAGACGGCAGCCTGCTCCCGCTTCGCTGGTGTCTCATCGGGTCCGTGATAATGTAAAATGGTACCTTATCAACTCGAGTGTCAAAAACGAGTGTAACTTCCTTTTCTCCCGCAGACAGGGCTGCTGCAGAGAGGAGCTGGGCTCTCTGCTCCCTGTGCAGCCTCTCCAGATGGGTTTACACAGACTCCTTGTAGGCATAGCGGCTGTGTGGGTGTTGCTGAGGGTAGAGCTTGATGTACAGACTGACTGTCACTACATGAAAGGCAGAGAAGCTGGTGTGACTTGCATCCCAGTCTCCATTTGCAGAGCTGTAAATTGAGTAAAAGCGTCTCTGCTTGTGACTGGGGTCTGTCTTGGTGAGAGGGTGCAGAGACAGCAACCACGGCGTTGAGGTTGTTTCACTGCAATAGGACTGTGCTCTGAGATCACCTTGTCAGAGAAATGGAGGCAATGGGAAATGGTCACTGCTTTCCTTCCTTTTTTTTTTTCTTTCTTGTGGGGTGCAGCTAGGAGAGATCGAGGAAGCAAGCTTGCAGAGGCAAAGCTCGGCTGCTGTGCAATTTCCACCCCTAGAGATGCTGGCCAAGCATGGGGAGCTCTGCCCTGGGGGATCTTGCTGAAGGGGGACCTGATGTATTCCCAGCATCGGGATGCTCAGTGGGTAATGCTGGCAGCTTGCAGCCCTTCCATGAGGAGGGTGGGCTCCGCAGGCCGGAAAAACAAAGGAACATTTTCCACTTTCTTCCTCTCTTTCATTAGCCAGGCAGAGACTGATTCAATTAGGTGCAAAACAAAATGCCAGGAAAAGGATGTTTGCTATACTGAGCGGTGCTGCTGTTGCAAACCTGCTTGCCTATCTCTTGCAGCCTTTTGTTCTGCTTCTTCCACAGATAAAATGATTCAGAGATTCTGACATGCCGCTCCGAGAACGGGAAGTCCCCAGGGTTAGCAGGAGAGAAGCGAGGAGCAGGGTGGTTTGGCAGGAGAGAAGCTTCCCTGAGCTAAATCCTGTGAGCTGGTGACAGTCCTTGGCACATGTCGCCTTCAGCTGGCATCTCGAGTGCCGGCTGGGTCTCGGGATCAGGCCTTTTGTAACAACGAGGTTTTTAAGAAGATGATGAACCTCTGTAGTAGCTGGAAAAGAGCCGCTTTTGTGCGTTGCAAATGGACAGGCTATTGTCCCGGATCAGTCCTGGTGTGGCAGGAGCCAGCTTGTCCCAGATGAGCTCTCAACAGCTGATCTGATCAGCACTGTGGATCTTCTTGGGACAAAATGTGTCCCAGCAGGGACAGGCTGTCTGCCACACCAGTGTGGATGTCTGGTGCCTCTGGTGACTCTCAGGAGCTGGCTTGCAGCTCTGGCAGGAAAGGCAAGGAGCAAGATCCCAGATGATGCTGGGCTGGTGTTCCCTCTGCTCAGGAGCTCCTCTCTTGGGTGTAGTGATCTCTTTTGGGTTTGCTTCGCGAGCAGCGATCTCCAGGTCCTCCTTTTGACCTTCTTCCTGGGTCTGCAAAGGGCCGTGCTCCCAGCTTGCATGGAGAAGTCAGGCTGGAGCTGCCTCGGCCCCTCGCCCTCGGGGCAGTGACCGCCCAAGGTGTCAGGCGGGTCCTCTGCCCCTTCCCAAGAAAGTGGGCTCATGCACGAGCAAGCAGCTGGTTTCACAGCCTGCTGCCCATGGAGGGTTCCAAATGAGCGACGGGTAGGGACAAGTGCAGAGCTCTCCACCTTCAGCAGCTCTTTCCTTGTGTCACCTTGCTGTGTTGCTGCAGTTCAACCAGTGGCCAGCACTGCCTATTTTTCTTCTTTTACCCAGGCCTGATCTCTCCCCTCTGTTGAACCAGGCACCCTTGGTGACCTGTGCTGCAACCCTCAGGCTCTAGAGCTCATTGCTAAGTTTTTTCCTGCTTTTATCGTGTGGATTTGGCTTTAAAATATAGAAAGACTAGCAGGCTGGCCAACCATATGGGAGACTAGCAAGCGTGTGCTAGTGAAGCACTGCTTTCTGGTTGGAAAAGTGCAGGCTGTGAAATGTCAAATGGCGTGTTTGGCCTCGTGGGGGATTTGGAGCAGGTTGAGCAATGCTGCTCATTTAAGCAACTCAAAACTGGTATTGTTGTGTAAGGGGAAAGAGGGGGTTTAAAAAAAAAAAAAGAGGGAAAATGAAGATCTGCCCTTACGAAAAATCTCACTTCTTCAAATCCATCTGTTCTGGGAGCCCTTTGGCACGTCTGTGGGCAGCATTGACCTTGTAATCCTAGACTACTTGGAAAAAGAATAGATGCTCTGCTGGGTAAGACTGGGCCTTGCAATGGAGATATCCGATACATATCCCAATTCAGCTCTGTCCTTCCAAACTTGGAGCTTCAGCTCCTGCAGCCTATTTTCCTTTCCCAGCACATCCGCAGGGCTGCTGTCACCCCCTGCTAGCGGGGAGGAGGGACATGGGGGCATCTTCTGTGGCCTTTCTGGGATACCTGGACCCTGTTGCCAAAACCAGATTTGCTGCTGATCCAGAGGATGAGAGAAATTGGGGGCCAGAGATTTTCA
Organism: Phaethon lepturus; assembly: GCF_000687285.1. Classification (NCBI taxonomy): domain Eukaryota; kingdom Metazoa; phylum Chordata; class Aves; order Phaethontiformes; family Phaethontidae; genus Phaethon; species Phaethon lepturus. The sequence goes on along the minus strand of NW_010564641.1, from coordinate 4,156 downwards.
TCGTGGCTCGGGACGTTCAGCTCCTGCAGCCTATTTTCCTTTCCCAGCACATCCGCAGGGCTGCTGTCACCCCCTGCTAGCGGGGAGGAGGGACATGGGGGCATCTTCTGTGGCCTTTCTGGGATACCTGGACCCTGTTGCCAAAACCAGATTTGCTGCTGATCCAGAGGATGAGAGAAATTGGGGGCCAGAGATTTTCATTGTGGCTCGGGACGTGGGGGAATTGGGACTGGCGGAGAGGCTCGGGCAGCTGGGTGTGGGCTGCTTGTGACATTCCTGTTGGGATGGGAAGGGAAACGATCCTGGGAAGACACCGCTCTTGCCTTCCTGAGGCTGCTCTGTCGGTGGCATAGTCGTACCCAGCCATAACATCGAAGCCACCCAGCCCAGTGAGACCAGTACGTGTGTGGCCTCTGAGTTTGATTCAACTGCTACTCCAGCTAAGTCACGTAGACCTTGACATTGATGGCAGACAGGGAACTGAATGCAGCGGTACCAAATTCTGTGCTAAGGCTCTGATTATGGGGCTGCCCATGCTTACACCTTGCTGGATGGGTGCTTTGGAACCAAACGTCTGCAGGATTTGCTGGGTGATGGCTCTGCCAAGTGCTTGCCCGTGGCTGCTCTGCACTTTGGTTTCCGTGTCAGTGCTAGGACTAATGCCCAGAGTTGGAAGAGCCTGCGAGGGACTGAGCAGATGAGAGGAGCAGCCTGGGCTCCAGCTGAAAGCCACGGGGGGCTCCTGGCCTCCCTGCCATCTGTTCCCCAGATTGCAGATTGCACAGAGACTGGCTCGTGGAAGGTATTACCGAAATGTCTGTTAGATGCTTAGAGAGAGCACCACAACGTGGGATGGAGACACCGGCAGCCACCTAGCATGTAACTGGGAAGCACCAGTGAGCCATTGCTTGTCTGTCAGTGGGAGAGGTGGGTGTTAGCTTGGCTGCTTAGTGCCTCTTCCCCAGAGAAGCTGCTGGGGATGCTCTGTTGAGCATGGCTGGAGGCTCTCTTGGCAGAGAAGAGACGTGTAAGGGGAGGTTCTGCCAACGTGCTAGTGCCCAGGCTGGGACCTCCTCCGTTAAGGCTATGTGCCCAGTATTTGTCCAGGCCCCTGAGCTCTTCAGGGATTGAAGATCTCATACAGGAGCTTGGGCTGTCTGGATGCAGCCCTCAAAGCTCAGCTCTGTCCCTCACCTTCCCTTGCTTCATCTTGTTGTGCAAAGGGGCTGCTGAGCAGCTATTGCCTCCTGTGGCCAAGGAGCTACCGTAGGAGGGAATCAATGCACTGGCTGGCTCCACGGGGCACACAGAGAGGTGAGCTTCTGTGTTTCCTTTGCTGTAATGGTGGTAGTCCCAATCTGGATTGCTCCTGGAAGCCTGGACATCAGCCTCTCCTTTCAGGAGTGGAGAAGGAATATGGGACTGGTGTGCCTACTGCTCCTTGCTCTGGTTTCTCCTCTGTGGGCTCTTGCAGCACCTTGCAAGGCAGAGGAGTGTTGAGGGCTAATCTGACTGCACCTTGGAAAGAAGAAACCAGATTTCTTGCTTCTTCTTCCAATCTTTAGGCTTTGCAACAGCTCAAGGCTGGATTTGTGCCATAGTCGCAGAGCAGAGATGTTCCCTCTTTTCTTCCCTGTCTCATGGGTTGTCCTGTCTTACTGGCCCTTCCCTAAGCACTGTCCTTATCTGCCCTTGAATCTGGTGAGCGTTTCTGCCCAGCCTAGCCCCGCTGAATAACGTGCTGTCTGTCTGACTCCGCAGGATTGGGAGGTTCTAGTCCTGGAGAAGCTAAAGTGGGACCTGGTCTCAGTGATAGCAAATGATTTCTTGGCTCACATCCTCCATCACCTCCCGCTGCCCAAGGACAAGATGGAGCTGGTGAAGAAACATGCACAGACCTTTATTGCCCTGTGTGCCACAGGTGGGTGCCTGCTCCCGCTGGAGCCACCCACCAGGGTGCTGGGGAGGGTGGGCTGGCCACTGCGAGTGGGAGAACCTGGGCTTGAATCAGGCTTGCTGGGTAACCTGGCTTTCTGGGGAGCTGAATACCTGCCTTCATTCAAATCGGAGCATTTTGCTGCTCCATGACATGTTTTCTACGCCTGACAAAGTGGGATAACGGGCCTGGGGGCTCTTAGTGGGTGCCTGGAAGATGCCAGGAAGGAGCAAAGCTGCTGTGCCACCTCTCTTGCTGAGCAGGCTGCGGGAGGGCGTCCAGGGTAAAGGCAGGGTTGAATCTGAGCTTTTATCAGCCTCGCTCTAAGTCACTAAAGCAACCTCATCTTCAGAACTTCTTTTGGTGAGACAGACCCAGAGAAATAGCTTAATGAAGCTTGGTGCTCTGCTGCTCAGCCTGTTTCCTGTCGCCTCACCCCCATTTCTCCCCACTGAGCTGGAGAGACCTCTCTGCCTGGCCCTCTCTAGTCTTCCAGGGAAATCGCAGTCCCAAGAACTTGCCACGTGCATACTTGCTAACGGCTTCTTTTTGCCCTTTGTGTTCCTGTCCTGGCTCTAGACCACACTTTTGCCATGTACCCCCCCTCCATGATTGCGACAGGCAGTATCGGAGCGGCGATCCACGGCCTGACTGTCTCTGTGAACGATTTCACCGGCGAAGCGATCACCGAGCTGCTGGCCAGCATCACTGGCACGGAGGTGGTGAGTGTTCACGGGGGAACAGCAAAGCGGTTTTGCTGTTGGATCTAGTGGAAACCCTTCCTCGTTCTGCTGCTCGCTTTTCTTAGAGGGAGAAGAAATTAGGCTGTTCATAATGATGCTGACGCTGGTTTCAGGAGTGCCTAGAGATGAGTGAACATCTCTAAACGCAGCACCCTTGGTCGGTCCCGTGGCTACAGTTGGCTCCTGGCCTCCGAGCGCTGCCTGTGCAGAGCAGGGTGAGCTCGGGGGCTTTGAAAAGCAGCACAAAGGGGAGCGTCTGTTCCCTGCACGGGCAGGTGTTGGTGGGATCAGGTTGACAAGGTGGGATGTGGCAGAGGGAGAAGCCGGGCTCGGCATCTGCTAACCTCCACCGGTGTCTGGTTGCAGGTGCCCAGACTCGAGTGGGAAGGGGGTCGGAGGCACAAAGCGTTTCAGGATGCTGGCACAGCCGCTTTGCTGGGGACGTCGGGATGGTGGGGGGCATCTGCCTGCCCCTCCGCTGCCCTTGGAATGGGGAAGGGGGACTCCATTGGGCTCCCTGTTTCCAGGTCGCTCCTGCTGCAGTGAAGCAATCGGGAGCCTTTCTTCTGCCAGGGGCCCCTTTTGATCTTTTCTTCTGCCCGAGCGCTAAAGCCGGCAGCC
>NW_010564641.1:0-376 GCF_000687285.1 Phaethon lepturus | reverse complement strand
GGAGGGGAGCCGAAATGGAGCCCTGCACACCTCTGCTCCCCTCCCTCCTCAGCCCTCTCTGGGCATCTGTTCTGCCCCACAGCCTGCCCCGGTGCAAGGTGCCGCACAAAGAGGAGCGTGGCAGCTCCTGCAGCAGAAGGAAGCCCTGGGGATGTGTCCCCAGCATTGTGGGGCTCCGGGGGGAAGCACCTGGCCTCCTGTGTTTGTGGACTTGATGCTTCTCCCTGAACCTGGCCTCGCGGTGTCCCTGGGCTGTGACTCAGTTTCCCCTTTGGCTCCACACTGGAGGAGCAATCCCCTTCCTACAGCTGCCGAGGCTCAGCTGGGCCGTGCTGGGCGTGTGGGGAGTCCGTAGGGATGGAGGGGGACAACAGTT
>NW_010564640.1:19119-21648 GCF_000687285.1 Phaethon lepturus | reverse complement strand
GGGCTCCCGCCTCTCCCTGAGGAACCGACCCGGCCCTGAAAACAGAAGCCTTTCCTCCCCGCCTCCAGGTGGGAATGCAACCCGGCCCCGGCAGCCCTGCAGCGGGAACGTGCCAGGAGAAAGACGGCCTTCATCTTCCTGGCAGCTGGAAGAGATGGCGCAGGCAGCTCCCGTATCGTTTCTCAGCCTTTTTTCCAATAATTCCTTTGTGTTTAAGTGAACCAGAGGTGAATTCCTCAAAAGTGCAAATTAATTTTGAATACAATTCTGACGGAGCAAACAGCAGTCTTGGAAGCTACGAAAAAGGTCCTAATAGGCCACTTTCTTCACTGCAACCTTTTGTATATATCGTGGTGCGTTATGATTCTCGTGCAAAAAAATTCTCATGCCAGGGACAGAGAGGCTGTAGCGATGCTCCCCAGCAACAGGAACCATTCCAGCTCTCCCCCTTTTTCACTGTGGGACCGTCAGCGGTTTGGAGCACACCGGCCCCCCCTCCCCTGCGCGGTAACTGCCGCGGTACGTCCACTTTTTCTCTCGCACGCACTTCGTGTTTACCAGCGCTTCGAGCGATCGGCCCTCGGTGTTCCCTGGCGCCGGCCAAGAGAGGAAGCCAACTTCCAGATGCGCGGAAAGCAAGATCGGTCGCAGCTTGTCCCTCGGCGGGTTACAAGACGGCAGCTCCCTCTGGAAGAAGCAGCGCTCTGATATATTCGGAGCAATTACAAACTACAGCTTCCCCTTTTCTTGTCGTTCGCGTTGTTTGCTATTAACGGAGCGTTTTGTTCCATCACTGTATGCTGTGTACATCTACGGCAAGACTGGGGCTGCTGGACCTCCAAAGAAGTTAGCCCCGTGGGGCTGGCGATAGCTGGTTGCCCGGCCCCGGCCAGGCTGTCTTGCCTGGCTGCGGCAGAGCCCAGCAGCTTCTATTTCTTGCCTTCTCAGGATCTTCTCTATGAATAGCACGGTAACCTGCTTGCTGCACCTTGGTTTTAATGCTCTTTGCTCACCTTTGCCTAAGGTTTGGAAACCTCTGGGGTGTAGCTTCCTGCAGCAGTCTTGTCTTTTGTCACTGAATCCGTGAGAACGGCCCCTGAAAATGACTAAATGACTCCTGGCTGTGGCCTGGGTGATCTGCTTTATGGGTGCCTTACCTGATGTAAAAAAAAAAGGCGTTTGAAAAATGCCTCGGACTTCAAGGCAGGTTAGTTTGTTGCTGTCGGGGAAGTACCCAGGTAAGGGTCCCCTGGCCGGCCAGGGCTGCTCGCTGCCATCCAGGGAGCCTGGATGTGCGCCTGGAGCTGCAGCCGCGCTCCCCCCAGCTCCGCCAATGCATCCCGATGGCACCGGTTGCTTCCAGGGCAAGCGGTGCCAGCCCGTCGCTGCCGAGGGCCGGCTATGCAGAGGGAGGGTGACCCAAACCGCGGTAAGGGCAGCAGCACCGATGCGTTCACCGGCAGCGTCTGCATGGAGCCTTTGCCACCGCACAGCTGCACATGCGGCGTCCACCGCCCTGCCGACCCCTCCGCTTGTGCTGCCCACCAGCAGACCCACCACCGCGCCTGCCAGCGCCTTCGCCTGCTGCCAGCTCACAGGCAGCCATGGCTGAGCTCCGAGAGCCGTCTGCCTTCTCCACCTTTTTTTTCTTTCCTTTTTCCCCCACCCCGCCGTTCAGCGTGATGCAGAGTGCGTTAGGACCGAGGAAGCCAGCACCTGTGAGAAGAGACAGCCCTAACGCCATGTGGAGGTGCTACTGCTCGGGATATCCGAGTCGGGTGGGCACCCTGCGCGTGGGGAGGCCCCCCCTCTGCTGCGCAACCCCTCCGCCGAGGTGAGGAGCAGCTGCCGCCTGGGAGCTTGTGCCTGGATAACGAGCGTGCTGGACGGGTACCCGTGTGGGGCAGCACCACAGGATGGTTTGGGCTGGAAGGGACCTTCAAAGGTCACCTAGTCCAGCCCCCTTGCCATGGGCAGGGACATCTTCAACTAGACCAGGTTGCTCAGAGCCCCGTCCAACCTGACCTGCAATGTTTCCAGGGATGGGGCATCTACCACCTCTCTGGGCAACCTGTGCCAGGGTTTCACCACCCTCATGGTGAAAAATGTCTTCCTTACACCCAATCTAAAGCCACCCTCTCTCAGTTTAAAACCATCGCCCCTTCTCCTGTCACTACAGGCCCTGGTAAAACATCTGTGTCTTTCTTATAAGCCCCCTTTACATACTGAAAGGCGAGGCACCTGCTGGGGGTGAGAATTTGGGAGCTCCAGACAGCAGGAACAGTGTTACCTGCTGTGAAGGTGTTAAACTTTAACGAAGATCGACATTAAACAACCGGGTGGGACCAGCCCGAGGGGCGATTAGATGAAAGCCTTACGCATTTCTGCCCGGGCCTCGCCGCCGCTCCGGCTGTGCTGCTGCAGCCGAGGTGGGGAGGCCTTTGGAGCCCCGCACGTGCTGCGAGAGCCAGCCGCTCCCCTCCCTCGCCGTGTGCCGTACAGCCCGCCTCGTGGAGCGTAATGAGTGGA
>NW_010564640.1:18728-19087 GCF_000687285.1 Phaethon lepturus | reverse complement strand
ATAGGTGGCGAGGCCGCGCCCCCCGGCCACGATTACGAGATCATCTGTACGTGACGTTACGCTGCACAGCTCCCTGACTGTTTTCAACACAATTGGTTTTCATTATGGAAAACGCGTTCCCTGAAGGAGACGGCAGCGGCACGGCGGAGCTGGGCTTCGTCTCGGGCACGAAACGCACCACGTAAACACGAATAAATGTCAAGTCTGGGGGAAGCAGTGCTTTCTGCGCTCCCGTGCCAAGCCCAAAACCGCGTGCTCGCCCTTCCCTGTGGCCAAGGAGCTGTCGGCACCGGGGGGATGGAGGGAGGGGAGCCCCCCCCTCGCCTCTCTCACCCCTGGCCAGCGCAGTTCCTCCGTGG
>NW_010564640.1:13277-18566 GCF_000687285.1 Phaethon lepturus | reverse complement strand
ACGGGCACGGCTGGAAAACTGTATGGCGTCCATCCTCTGGCTGCCAGCTCAGCCCAGGGTTTAGAGGCATGCCATGACTTACTGCTAAGTTATTCTCTGTTTTATTAAATATTTAGCAGCGACTGTTCTAGAGATTAGTGGTGAATGACAGGAAAAAACCCAAACCGCACAGATGACTTACAGTCGGGTTTGGTGTACCAGTACTCCTACGCCCGCGTTTCTCTCCCAACAGGAGCCAAATTGCACAGCTTTATGTAACCAGCTATATAAAGAGCGCCTTGAAGGAAGGTGAAAACGCCGCCCACCCCCTCCGCCCTCGCCCCCAGCACCCCCAGCCCTCCCCCAGCTGTGTGGGCTGCTCGCGGTCCGGCCGCCACCCCCCGAAGGCACCGGCAGCCCGAGTGCTGTTGCTTAAAGATGCCCAAGTGCCACCTACGTGCCTGATGTGCACCCAAATCGGTCCCCGTCTGCGCCCCAGGTAGCTGCTTCTAGCTCCGGCATGTCACCGCCCGAGGTGTTTTCGTGGTCGCAGTGGGGGGCACGGAGGAAGAGGAAGGGGCGTTTATAGGCACCGTGCAAAGCATGACCTGGCCAGTGTGTTCAGGCTGAGAGCCTTTGCTCGCCCGGCCGCAGAAGGCGTTTGGGCAGGGTGAGCAATGATTCAGCCCTGTGGCTTGTCTTTTGTGTGTGTATGTATGTGTGTAAATATCTATGTGTATACACACACACACTCTAGCTTCTGAAGTTAAGGCTGCCTTACAGAGCCGTGTCCCGGGACGTCTGCAGCAAAGCGGGCATCACACTTTTTAGGGACTTAGGCAGAAAGCTCATGGGTCGCGTGAGCTGGGAGCCGGGAGATAATTGTAGCGCTCCTGCTTGCGCCCAACTCGGGGACTTGCTACGGGGCACTTTTTCATTTTCGCCCTGCAAACGATCTATAAACAACGCCTGGGGACAAGCGTGGCTCTACCGGCTCACGCTCTCATTCGTAAACACGCAGATGCTCACGTTTCCTAACTCTTCTCTAAATGTTTTCCTCGCTGGTTTTAAATGCCGGTGGGGAGGATGCGAAGGGTGGCAGCGAAGGGAGCTATGCCTCCGTTGTGCACATAATTACAAAACAGTCGCGTAAAATGCATAATTGCTTGAGCGAGAACTGCTTAAAAGATGAATTCTGGCTCAGCTGGCAGCTGCTGCGGCAGGGGCCAAGGATGCTGTGGGAGAAGGTGCCTGTGCAGAGGTTAAAACTGAGCAGCAAGGCATGGGGGGCTGGACTGCAGTTAAAACTCTGCTGCTATGGTGACTTTTGGATCATTTTAATTCTTCCCACCTCCCTTTTCGTACCTTCTCATAGGTGAAAACGGTTTTGCCCACCTCCTGGGACAGCAGTGTTGTGGGAGGCCATGTCTACGTACGTATGTCATACTGCAAAGGTTTTTGTAATGCTGATGTAGATGTGAGCTTCAGATTGTCTCGTTTTTGGGGGGAGGCAGGGTTTCTGGGTCAACTCACTCGACACAGAGCTAGAAGCCAGCTGAGAAAGCAGCCCAGCTCTGCGAGCACAGCCGTGCTCAGGGGTGTTGGAAATCTGAACTCGCAGCCTTGGGTTCTGCAGTCGTAGCCCCTGCAACAGCCGGAGCCACAGCTCGGGGGGGTTGTGTCTCTGCAGCCTGTGCACTTCACAGGGGTCAGGAGAAAAGCCTTTGGAGTGATATAAACATGCCGTGCCCCAGCGTAAACCCAGCTGCCCGTGATGGGGCTGGAGGCTAGAAAAGGGGGAAGGGGATCTGCTTAGGGTGGTTTCATCATGGGAGCGGTGCGTCTCAGGAACTCTTTGCTCTGGACCTCCTTCCTTGTGTCACTGCTCCTCATTTTTCCCTTCATCTCCCGTATTGTAAGTTGCAATAAGCTAGATTCGGTGCACAGATCTGGTCTTTTATGCTGGTACAGCTCCTTAGACAATACGGCCTTTGAGCGCTTATCACAGCACGATTATTTTAGGGCATCAGCAGCTGTTCAGATTTCCTGGGCATGGTTATAATATTGTTTAGATCCTTTTTCTTCAAATGCGAAAGTATCGGCAATGCAGGCTGTGCTGGTACTACAGGCTGAAGCCGGTTTATTTCAATACGTATGAGATTTCTTCCTATGCAATATGGGAACCTTCCCAAAGCTGAACACGAAATGAGTCATTTTACTCCTTTACAGACCCGCCGCGGGCAGTCCCCTCCGCCGGCACTAGCTCAGTGCCATCTCCTCGTTATGCCGCTCGCTGAGAAATGTCGCTGTGTGTATGTCCGTGTCTTTCTTCCTCTCCCCCCGCTGCCCTTGGCTTTCCCCAGTAATTGCCATTCCCCCCGTTCCCACAAGTACAGGGAGATCTACAGGGAATTATACTGCTGATTAAGCTATGGAAAAGAGTACAAAGCCCTAAACTCTAAATACTCCCTCTGTGTTAAAAACCACTGACATGTATTGTCGTTGCTGGTTGGAAGCCAGCACGGCCAAGGAGGTAGGCAGAAACTTCGGGGAGCCGGCAGCACTCCTCACGGAGGGTCTCTGGCCGCTGCCCCCAGACTCAAGTCACAGCGTTGCTGCAGCAAGGAATCAGGATTGCAAGCGAAACCACGACTCCTCAGTTATCCAGCTTTTCTAAATACAAACTGCATCAAATCACAGGTGATGTCCGTAAGGTTTCTATACAGTATATCACGCTTAAAGTAACTTTCTAGCCCGGCCGGTGGGGCTGCGGGGGGATTTCAGAAGGACGGGCCCTCAGGGTGCGGCTGCGGGAGGCAGGTGCCTTGCTGGGTCCCACTCGTGTCACCCGAACCCTCGCCGGCTGACCATTCCCCCCGAACACCCACCCTCTGCCTGACGCTGTCACGCCACAATGTGCCTGTGCGAGTCTGTACTTCACGCAGCAGGCGGGCACAGGCTGCCCAGGCAGGTGGTGGAGTCACCATCATGGGAAGTCTTCAAAAAACCAGAACGATCAAAACTTTTTCTTTTTTGATGGAATTTAAGGTGTTCAGATTCTTTACAGGCAAGAGATTTAAGAAAAATACCAAATATTCAGAGAGACACAATGAATCTTGAGACTCAGCAATGCTGTGTATGCAGAAAAATTATCTTTTCTAGGTCATGGAAATAGGTTAATTCAGCACTTAAAACTGTTTCTTACAACAGAGGCGGCCGCGGCGACGCACTCTCAAATAAGCTCATGCACAACTAGGCATTACTTTGGCTTGGCAAATCATTCTGTTAGATGTAGTTTTGGTAAATCGTTCTGTTAGATACAGTTTCTTGATCCTAAAAAAATATTATGCTAAGAGCTACATGTGAAAGGACTCATTTCCCAAGGGAAGCACTCCGAATTAAAGCATTTACAGAAATAAAGTTGCACTTTCCTCCTTAACTTTGTCATTCAGTGCCCATTTGTTACCACGGTGCTTCATGACTGAATTACGTGTCTCTTTGGCGTACGCTTCTTGCCGAACGTGCTGGATGTCGTGCGGTGAAGGAAACAGAGTACTGGACGGCCCGTCCTGCCCAGTGAATGAGGCGGGCGTCCTGCAGGAAAATAATGCTATAACCAGCTTCTGCTGTTATTTGTGTACGGCGAGAAGCCAGATCAAGGTGTTTCAAGCAGATTTCACCCGGCCCCTGTTTAGGACCAAGGGGGAATTTGCACCTTGCAGCTGATACGACCTGACCGCTCTCTGCTTCCTTCCCTCTGCCAGGGCTCCCAGGCAAGGGGTCCTCCCGCTCCCCGTTTCTGCTCCCCTGGGACTTCGGGAGGTTGCCTCGGCCAGCTCAGGCAGCAGAGCCAGCTCGGAGGGCTGCCAGGGCCGGTGTCAGTGCAGGGAGGGAGAAATGGGACTTTTCCTTCCCTTGGCAGCAAGCTGTTAGATCGGCTCAAGCCATAAATAATACCAACCGCTCTCTCTGAGGAAGGTCTTCACCCAACAAGCACATTGCCCCAGGAAAACTGTTCTCAGTTCTTAATTAACTGCCCAAGCTACAACACAAAAAAGCACTTCTGTACAAAATAAAGTCCCTGCAAAATGAACTTCCCCGCTTACCACATCCTATCCTGGACGAGCGAACTCTCTGCCCGCAGGGTTTCTGTGCGCAGCAGGATGAACACGCGCCGGGCACTGATGAAGAGCAGACGAACCTGCTCACCAGGGGGTCGTTTCTCTCTGGACATCCCCTTCCTCCCCAGGCAAGGGGCAGATACAGAAGGCTTTCAAAACCCAAACCTTTGGAGGAAAGCCTGTGGTTGTGTTGGATGCGTTGCGTCTTTCCCCCAATCAATGCATGAGAGGTCATATCATCCCACCGCAGATACCAAACACCTTTTTTTCTGCTTAGCAGTAGCTCTGTATCTGGTTACCCAGCGAGGCTCAAAGCTCAGCACGAGCCACGAGATTGCTGCAGCGAGCAGCGATCTGTAGTCCTGCAGGATCCCTCTACAGTTAATGGAGAGAGATAAGCAGAGCAGAATCATAGAATCACAGAATAGTTTAGGTTGGAAGGGACCCCTAAAGGTTGTCCAGTCCGACCCCCCTGCAATGAGCAGGGACATCTTCAACTAGACCAGGTTGCTCAGAGCCCTGTCCAACCTGACCTGCAATGTTTCCAGGGATGGGGCATCTACCACCTCTCTGGGCAACCTGTGCCAGGGTTTCACCACCCTCACTGTGAAAAATTTCTTCCTTGTAGCTAGTCTGAGCCTGCCCTCTTTTAGTTTAAAAACATTGCTCCTTGTCCTATTGCAACAGGCCCTGCTAACAAGTCTGTCCCCATCTTTCTTATAAACCCCCTTTAAGTACTGAAAGGCTGCAATAAGGTCTCCCTTCAGCCTCCTTTTCTTCAGACTAAACGACCCAGTTCCCTCAGCTGCTCCTTGTAAGACTTGCTCTCCAGACCGCTCACCAGCTTCATTGCCCTTCTCTGGACACGCTCCAGCACCTCAACACCCTTCTCGTAGTGAGGGGCCCAGAACTGAACACGGTATTTGTGGTGCGGCCTCACCAGTGCCGAGTACAGGGGGAAGGTCACTTCCCTGCTCCTGCTGGCCACACTATCGTCCATCACATCCAACTTGTCATCCACCAGCACCCCCAGGTCCTTTTGGGCAGGGCTGCTCTCAATCCCTTCATCCCCCAGCCAGTACTGATGCTGGGGGTTGCCCTGACCCCGGTGCAGGACCCTGCACTTGGCCTTGTGGAACCTCATGAGGTTCACATGGGCCCATTCCTTGAGCTTGTCCAGGTCCCTGTG
>NW_010564640.1:5326-13201 GCF_000687285.1 Phaethon lepturus | reverse complement strand
TGCTGAACCCTGTGTGCTTCGCTGACACGACTTTTAGCACTTCTGGAATGTGACCAGTGTTTCCTTAGCGTAGTGCTGTAACACACTTTCACCTTTCTATTTCGTGGCTTGTAAATAAGCTTTAACAAAGCTGAACGTGAGAGGATGGGTGTTCAGTCTCACAGCAGCCACTGTGCTCAGGGTGCCTGCACCTTCAGTACAAACCTTTCCTGCGATTTTTCTCTTTGAGAAGCCCCCAGCTGTGCTGTGGAAGGACAAACAAGCCCTCAGCTGCCCCACACAATTCCATTTTGGTAGACTGAGCTGCTTAACTGTTTCCCTGCTTTTCTTTGCATGATTTAGAAAAATGATGTTCTCCTACAAAACCAATGACCAAATGTGCTTCCTGAGCGTAGGGAAACGTCCCCCCTGGAGCCAGTGCTGCACACACTGGCAGGGAAAAGCAGGCGTTTCCGACTGCAGTACTTAAAGCTTTCTCCTCTCCCTGGACCAGCAGAGCACCAGTAGCTCAAACCCCAACCCACCTCAGCTCAACGCTGAACAGAAAGCGTGTCAAGAGATGAAGAACTTCATCGCTCAGCCCTGCTCAGCAGTCCCCTGTGAGCCAGCCCGAGGGGCCCACCTGCACCACGACAGCCATCAGCGTCAGCAAGCGGGGATGAGGATGGTTCCCATGACCATCCTCCAACAGCACCTTCTCTTGGAGAGAACCGCTTTTGGCTGTTGGCTAACACAGCCAGGCTTACAAGGCACATGGTGTTAGTCCGAGCTGAACAGCTGATAGGATTGGATTCACCATGTGTGCACAGAGACATCACCTTTTTAATGACAGAGTCTTTTTTTTTCCACAGTAGATCTCTGCTTCATTAAGAGTCCACGAGACACACTAGGAGAAAGAATTATGGCAACACAGAAAACCATCAATTAGTCCCTGCGCAATTTTCAGATGCATGTGCCCTCTGTTAACTAACCTGTATCAGCTATGCCATAACACGGTGCATATGAATATACATATGCATGTGCATACATATTGCATAAGGGGCTTATGTTGCAAGGCAAAGGTTGGAAAAAATGTTCTTCTTGTGTTTGAGAATACTCATCCTGCTAATGGAGAAAGTAAATTTGCATGAGTTTGGACATGCAGTTGTATCAGGATTTGTAAATAATTTATGTGCATTTTGTCAACAATTTAAGCTAAATACTATATCTAGTACCTTATAGTTGAAGTCATCAGGCTTTATAAGGCTAACTCAACACGATGTAAGCATAATGCAAGCTGTACAACAAAAAATAAGGACTCCTGTTCCCTCAAACTGGGCTGTAAATGGGAGATGTATGCAAGCACGCATTTATTTCACTTGATGGAAAGATTTAAGCCTATTCAAATGGCTTTGGTCCAGGTACAAGGGGGAAAAAAGGTCTTTTATCCTTCTTGTCGTGCATTGTAATAAAACAAAATACCAACGAGTAAGAAAAGCAGAGGCCATCTTGCCATGTCAGGTATCAATACCTTTAATGAGTAAGTCTGTATGTCTGTTAGTCTGGGTGTGAGAAATTTTTCTTTCCCTCGCTCCAAGGGGACAGCTAGTTTGGAAAGCTGGGCTAATGTCTTCCACGCCGGTAAATGCTGAAGGTGGCATTTCACAGCTGTTCTCTCCCGGGAGCTGAGGTCGGAAAGGGATGATTTATTTCCACCTGTGAAATTCCTGGGTTTGCTACCTGAGATTGCTTTTCCTCATCAGTACCTGAAGTAGTTACACCACTTGTGGGTGAGATAATGATGAAACCACATGCACCTGTGGGTTTTAGGGCTGGAATCATACAAAAACCCTTTCAAATCCTCAAAAGGATAACTTGTCAGGATGGATATTCAGTCTGGGTCTCTTAGAGAGGCACTGCCATGAAGGGCAGGGTGGTAACGGTGCGCGTGAGGTTGGACCGAATGCTGTTGCCACTTTCTGAGAAATGGGCGCTTATAACATGTTAATACGAAGGGAAAAGGGAAGCCTTGGGAAATAAAACTTTTTGGAAAGGACATGGCATGGCTAGGCAGGGAGGGGTGGTAACATGCTGGCATAATTTATGCCGCAAAGGGCAGGAAGAAGTGCAAGACCAAAACCAAATTCACTGCCCCACATGGCCAACCTGCCAGTGCTGCAGAGATAAGCTGGAGCAGCACTAGCACTGCCTGGGACGAGGCACCCCAAGAGCTGTGGGGCACCAGGTAAGAGCAACAGCATACGGCTGCCCCGCTGCAGGGCCAGCTTCCCCCCAGGCACTATTTTGTGCAGGAATGGCAGAAAATGCCCTGTTCTCCTTGCCAAGAGCAATGCTTTTCTTGTTGAGGGTAGGGTCTAATGAGTTTTTATCATAAGCTTATCATCTATCCTCCCACCCAATCTGAGGTTCTCCCACAGAATGACAAATCTGTGAATGGATGGGGATACTAGCCTAAGTTTTTCCAAAGTAATTGCTCAAAGTTGGCTGGTTTGTTCTCTGGCCGGGATGACATTATTAAAATGTTTTGACCTTGATGAAAATCTTGCGGATGAACTGAAATGGGCAGAAAGCAGGCAAAAGTGCAGCATTCCCAGTGTTGCTGGCCAGTTTTTGTGTCGGATATACTTCTTTTATTGCTCTAAAGTGGTGCAAAGGGATTGTTTTTTTGTTTTTTGGGTTTTTTTAATGCTTTAGATATCCATCCATCGCCTCAATTTTTCTTGATATCATTGCACTGCTCTGGGGGGCATCTGGCATCTGTTTACTCGTGCGCTGAGAGCTTGCCTAAATGAACTGCTGAGGGAAGCATTCGGCATTTCCCTGCTCATCAGAGCTGTTTTATTTGTTTAATCAGCAGTTCCGTGCTCTTGGTTGTCTGCACCCTGTTAGGCAGTGACTGCGCCTCCGTGTCAGTATTAGACGAGGATTACATTGCAATTCAGCTTGATCTTTCCATTCAACATGCAGTTATGCTTACTTTTTTATTTGCATTGGGCCAGACCATCATGTTTGCAACCGAGCTACATCAGTTCATGCCCGGTGAAGGGCCCTGCAAACGCAATGTTCTTCAAAACGCTGCAAAAAGCAGGCACTGATAGATTAATTCCCCGCAGCACCAGCCATGGTCAAAGCAATCACTCCCAGGTGAGGCTGTGAAGAGAAACAGGGGGAAGCCGTGATGGTCACACCATTGCTTGCCGGAATAACGGGTGTCTCTTTCTCTCCCTGCGTCCCCCTGAACTCTTTGGGGTAAGCACTCATCCCTGGAGGCTTCTTGTTGTAGTGGCAGCAAGTTGGAGAAGAGGTGTGAGGATATTTGCTGTCTGCTTCCCCTTGCCTGCTTGCTGTATTTTTCAGAAGTCATAGCAGGAGATGATGATGAAGAGGAATGTTAAGATAGGATGAAGAAAGAGATCTGTTACTGTCAGTGAGGGTGCAGGTTTTTAATGGGTCTTGTAGCAGGCATGTGAAAATACATATATTAAAAAAAAAAAAAAACACAAAACCAAAAAAACCCCAATACCTGCTGTTTTCTCACTGTGGAAGGGACAAGACGGAAATTACTTTCAGGAGGGATTTAAATGCAGAGTTTGTAAAGGTCGAGAGAGGGCATTTCAGACAGGACTGGTAATGCCATGGAACCGTAACAGATACATCCTTCTAGACAAAAATTAATTCTTTGTGCTTCATTATCAAGTCTCTCATAGGTATCTGGTGTCTGATCGTTGGTGCTGATATTTTACTAATTCTTTTTGTGCCTAATTGAGGCTTGCTATTATCCTAGAGGAAGGCTAGGGGACATGGCATGACTAACAGACTGATCCACTGGGTTTTCTGTATTCATGAGGTTCCACTTCCATAAAGGGGAACTGGAAATCTTTTTCACTGGGGAATAATGTACGAGGCTCAGAGTGGATGAAGTTTGTGTGCTCTTTTTAATAAGCACTGCTTTTCTTTCTATAGACACTCAAGCTCCCCGAATTAGAGCGCTGCCTGAAGGGACAGGTATTATGAAAAGTGCTGCCAAAGCCTTTGTGTGTCAGTGGGAAGCCCCTGATTATCACAAGAGGATCTAAATGGAAAGGTGACATTCAGAAGACCATTAAGATAAAAGCCAGGATGAATTTCTTTCCAACCTCACTTAGAAGCTTTTGTTTAAAATCACCATTCCTGTAAGAAGGATGGAAAGTCCGACTTACGTGATTTGATATACACAGCTTACTCCTTAATTGGGTACAGTCAGCCACTTAAGAAAGTGATAGCTTAGCCAGAAGAGGTAATGAGATTAATGGCAGAGGTAATAAGAATGTCAATATATGTGACAAATATGTATTTTAATCTTTCAGCTACGAAAGCTCAATGCAGAACACAGTACCAGCTACTTCCAGGTGGTCGTCCAGGACAACAGGCCCAGATATGGTATACACAAAATTGCCTCTACCAGGAAAGCTGGCTTTCCTTGTGCATAGTTTTGCGGAGCTTTAGGAAATTGAAATAAGGGGGGTTTTATGGCTAATTTTTGAGTTTCTGTTTGCTTGTCCTCTGGACTCCCTGCAAGATCTCTGCCACAGCGTACTCTCCAGTGCCATCTTGGTAGCCTAGTTTTCAATGAAGTATAAGACCGGGCTGTGTCCTTTCTGCCTGAAAACTGTCCCGCAGTTTAACAGTTCTCCCTGCTTGGCCAGGGCTTGTAGCTGAGAAATATTTCCGTTTCGTCCCATCTTTCCTGTTATAATCTTGTGACTTTTCCCAGAAATATATATGGGGGTGGGGGGTGTGCATGACCGGCTCTCCCTTCTGAGCATTAACCAGATGGCAATCTGAGCCCGAGACTTGAAAGTGCGGATTGAGGAACAAGTGGTCACAGCCACTGTTAACAGAGACACTTGCCAAGCATAAAATACATTAAGCCTGATTTCCACCCGGCCAGTCCTTCCCCTGCCCAGCTGGTCCCGGGGAGCTGCTGCTGATCAAAGTTATCCTGCAGCTTCCAGGTGGCTCTGGCCAAGACCTCAAGACCCAGACTAGTATCTGAACAACGCTCCTCTCTGCTGTGACAACAGACACTGGCAGCGGCACAAACCTAACTTGCTGTGTCTTTGCTCTCCCCTCGTATACTACCCGTCTGCAAGTCTCAGTAGTAGCAGAAAGAGGCAATAAATGGATTGCTTAATTTGCTGAAGTCAGATCTATAGGTGTCTACTTGGCTGATGTGTTGCACTGCACAGCTGGGTCTTACAGTTCCAGCTGTTGTTGAAGGAAACGTATTAAATGAGTAGGTCGCTTCTATTACGAAGGATCCGCGCCCGTTCAAAGCTGCCTTTGTGAGTTATAGCAGGCTTTTCCCACAACACCTTCCTTTTGTCCTAAGGGTTGTCTCCCTCTCTCGGTGACGCTGGATCAGAGGACCCAGAGCCCCTCCGCCAAACCCGCGAACGGGTAGAGCGCCAGATCTGCGGCGTGTTACACGGTGCCTGAAATCGGGTGCTGCGGAGGGCTGCCCTCCACCCCTGCCTCCCACCCAGCTTCTTGGCTCACCACCATGCGAAGGCTGCCTGCAGCTCAGCGCCCGGCTCGGCCGCTTTGCGAGGGAGCCGCTTTAACCTTCGTCAGCTTATTCCTATTAAGTTCTCACCGTGGTAGGCAGCGAGTTTTGCTAACCGTACTTCGCTGTAGTCCCTGTTTCTGTGCACGACTCTAAGAGTTACAGCTGGGAGAGTCCGGCCTTCCGAAGGGTTTGAGCGCGCGGCGTTAGATGAAGCGCGCCTGGCCGACAGCCCCCTCCGCCGTCGTCTTATCGGGGTTTCCCCTGGGGAAGGTGGAGGGAGCGATTTCGGGTCGTGCAGGCAATCAGTGGTAGAACCCATCACAGCCCAGCCCTGATGCCCCCGTGGCCACAAGAAAGAGACCTTCTTTTTGCAACATCTGCTGTACCAAAAATGCCTGATTTAGTCTGGGACCAGAGAGTATTGATCACACATCTCTCTTACATGGCACACTAGGGGCGTATCATCAATAGTCCAAAGATGTGATTTCTAGTTAGGATGCTATAACCACTGCCTGTTAGGTAGTAAACTGATTAGATCACTACATGTGTGTATATATGCTATTGTTTTCTTTTCCATCTACTTCTGAACTTCTCTCTCACTATTTATCTTAGAATTTTGTTTTGTGGTGGATTTTTCTTGATTTAGCGCAGTCAAAAAGCAGTCTCAGCCCTCATGGTTCTTCCTATTCTTCATAGATCTGTCAGGCAAAATGTCTTAAACTTGCCAGAGCTAGTAGTAGGTACAGACATAGTTCTCCGCTACCTGCTGTTGGGTGAACACTTTAAGTTTCCTGCTTAGGAACGATCGTGCTAACAGCCAGCTCCGAGGAGTTGAGGATGAAAATAACTTGAGCCCGTTTTTTTAGCAGAACTGCGGTCTTGCATTCACTCACTATCACTTTGTCCAGCTTAATTTTAAATGTACCAAGTAGTGGAGCTGCTGCCGCTTTACTCCTGGGAGATAAGTTTGCATATCTCACTGGCACAAAGTCCTTCCTGATGCTCCACATTTTCCTTTCCTATCTTTACCCTTGAATGCTAATTCTATCCTGGTCCATTCTGCTAATTGGCTCCTTGCTCTTCATAGTCTTTAAACCCTCTCAGGTCTTCCCTGTCATCACTTGACTGTGCTACAAGCATTAACTCTTTGAGCCTTGGTCTTTTTCCACTTGCAGGCGATTAAAGTTTTGCCATCGACTTAGATGGCAATACTGCAAATCCTCAAACCTGCCTTGTAGGCAGAGTGGTAGAAACTAGTCTTTGATTCACTCTCTGGTAAAAAAAAAAAGAGAGAGAGAGAAAAAAAACCCCAACGTCGGCATGAATAGAGCAGCTTGTTTCCTTTTGAGGAATAATATATATAATCAATGCATACATAAATTTCTAATCAAAATATTGGTTTTAATTGAAAGATGTCCGAAAGAATGCTTTTAGCAGTACACTTAGGTCTTCTTTGCAGGCATTCATTGCATTCTGTTCAGTTTGTTCATATCTCTCCCCTCACTTCCAGCCACATGAGATAATGAAAGGGCGCTTAGCCAGGCAGCTCTTTAAATGTTTGCAGTATCCACAAGTAAGAAGGTTAATGGCCCAAATGATCCAGCGTTCGCGGTTGCCTACAGCATGAAAACTTTCTTTTGCATTTTATTGTTTGAGAAGCCACAACAGATCATTGTAAATACTGCGAGGAGATGCATTTGGCATGCACTGAAGGGCATGTCCCTGCGGCGTGGAACGTGGCTTGTTTCTTGGGGCAGGTGTGAGTCGCACCAGGGGAGCAGAGACCGGAGATGTCCTATGAGCCGCTCGCTGGAGTAGCTGCCTGAGAGAGATGGTCTTTACCTACAAAGCTGCTTATTCCAACAGAAGCCCCCAAACTGCTGTAGAGGAAGAACAGACAGAGGACTTGGGGTATTTAAAAGGTGATCTTCCACGACCGGCTGCGGCACATCAAAATCACTGTCTGCATGGTGGTGGGCTCCTTTTGTTGCTAGCCGCTCGCCCTCGGCGTGTTCGGCATGCGGGCGTATGCTCTTCTCTACTGACAAAACGCCTTCCCTTCTGCGGCCCTCTGCGTCTTTCTGTCACTTCCCAACTAGCATCTCCGCGTGCCCGACGAACCGCGAGCTCGCTAGGCGCGAAGACACCCGCTTCAAGAAAACCTGTAAATGTGGGTACCGGCACATGGGTTACAAGGGCCAGGGATCAAACGCCACGGTGTCTCCTGGGCAGTGCAAGGCAAACGCATCCCCCTCTCCTCACAGGGTGTGAAGCTGCCAGCTCAGCAGCGTGTAGCCGCAGCCGGCGGGCCCGCAAAACCAGGGCCG
>NW_010564640.1:4902-5268 GCF_000687285.1 Phaethon lepturus | reverse complement strand
TGAACACGGCTGTTTATAGCCTAAGCCGTGCGTTATTCCTCTCTATTCTGGTGTTTCTTTCACAGTTCTTTACACCTGGAGAGCTTTTTGAATTGGGCTGCTCCCTGAATAACAGAGCTATCTTCAGCAATGCTGAATAATTCATATTCTGTACATATTTACAGACAGCCCAAAGCTTTTTCCTAGTGTCCCAAGTGCTTAAAGAAAAGGATGCGTGACCTCCCCAGCATCAGCTCAATATGTTAGTAAACCATCCATGTAAAGCTGTAGCCTAGTCTTTATCCCCCAAGGCAGGTCCTCTGGACGCTGCCCATCTGCCTGACTTGGTCTGCCGTGAGATCCACAGCAATCGCCAGGTCCGGGGAG
>NW_010564640.1:0-4871 GCF_000687285.1 Phaethon lepturus | reverse complement strand
TCCTGCTGGACTCTGGCAAGGGGAAGGTCAGGGCTGGGAGCTTGCAATCACTATCGATCACCTAAAATGAGCAGAAGACAGGAGTCCCTAACCAGCCTATGACCCATCAGAAGGCAGCATGAAGTTTGCAGACAGAGGGACAAAATCTCTTTTAATGAGTGAACCGCTGCGGGGGCTGGATGTGAACTAAAGCCTTTTGGACTTTGGTCTTTAGACTTCCCAGCAATAGAAGCTTGCCTAAAAGGCAGTTTCCTCAGAATATGGGGTAAGCAGTCTAACAAATGTACCTATACCCCAGCAGAATGAATTTTAAATGAAACTATCAGCTAGAATTGCAAGCTTAGTAGATTTAGGGGGCACGTGATAAGGTGGAATATATTTGGGTCTCAGTAAAATATTTAAAAAGAGTTCCTCAAAAATCATGTAAATCGCTTGCCTCTGACAAAACTTGGCAGTTTTAAAAACTGCCCGAAGCGCTGCTAATAAAGGATAGCTGGCAGCAAGATACCGGCGGCGAGTACAAGAGCACAAGGGGTAGTGCTGAGATACACAGGTGTGTTAAATAGTCTGTAGTCTCTATTCAGAAATATCCCCATGCAGGAGCCAGGTGGAGGAGTAAACATGGCCTGGCTGCTGTTCCTGGCCAGGGAGGAGCTGTGGGCTCAGAGAAAGGAAACATGGCTAGAAATAATATGGTGAGATTTATGGAAAATGCAATGTGTTCCCAAAATGTGGCTACATGCTGGGGCAAGCCTGGGGGCAGAAACCCTGAAAGAGGTTTAAGCTTGGTAACAAACAGTGAATGACACAAAGCTGCGATGCAACGGGCTCACCAAGATATTATTCTTTACCGATTTCCATGGTATCTGAGCGCTGCAGAGATTATATAAATAGCCACTTTCTGGAGAAATTTTTCTCCCTAGTAGGATATGTCGGGAATTTTATCTACCAACTTTTGTATTTTGCAGTGAAGGGGTGGGCAAAATTGGGAAGACAAGGGGTTTGTATTTAGGGTTGGTTACAGCAAGATCACCCCGTTCCTGCAAAACTAAAACGAAGGGTGTGCTGATAATATTGCTGGGAGCGCTCCTCTGCCACGCACCCCCGCGAGCTTCACCCCGCTGCCGGGAGGGCCACTGCCCCTGATAAATGCTGCTGGTGTGAAGCGGACTCCTGCTCGGGAGTCGGAGCTTGAATCTAATCTGCTACCCAAAGGACCAGCCCCAGGACTGCCCAAAGCACCAGCGTGGTCCCTTCACCGCAGCGCGCGTGGGAGGACGTGTGGGCTGCTGAATCTTCAGGCAGCTGACGTGATATTTTATTTCACTCTATTTCTAGAAAGCCCAGACCTTCGTTCCGAAGTGGCGTACGGTGCATTAGCGATGGCGGGGGGTGGCGAATGCATGGTTCAGCGGTGCCGAGGTCTTTACCCGTCGGTACAGGCCCGTGGTACGTGGAGGAAAGGGCTTCGAAGTGCGGGTGGGAAGGGGCGGTTCGGCTGTGAGGGCAGGCGGAAGGGTGCCCCTGAGAGAGGGGTATCCGCCTCCGCACGTGCGCTGGCTCTGTTCTGTCCATCTTGCCCTCTTCCTAACACATCGCACTCCTTCACCTAGTTTTAGGAATGTTTTAGACCCGTTTCCCATGGACGGAAGTTTCAGGTGATCTCACGGACTACCCATTTTGTCACCCTTATGTTCGAGCCCGTTAGCCAATTTCAACCAAATTTCATTAAGGGGGCCTCAAAAATAGCAAGGGTCCTGTAAGGTGCACCAAAAAAAAGTTGCAGGCAGGAGAGAGGCGGCATCATTCCCAAGACCGCTTCCGAGAGCCGCCAGTGCTTGCAGCACGCGCCAGCTTGCACGTTGTCACCGACGTACCCCTCCAGAGGAGAGCTGGAAGGCGAAAAGGAGCTGTGTTTTATGGGGGTGGGAGGAGATGAGAGCGAATTGTACTACGATTCAGTCCAAAAGCCTGTTGACCCCGAGGCACAAACCCCGAGGGAACGCGCCTGGTCGCTCCCGTTGCTCTCGGGGCTGCTCCATCCTGCTCTGGACTCGGCCCAGCCCCGGGCAGCCGGACGGCGCTGGCCGCGTAGGGTCAGGGGCTGCGGTGAGGGGCAGCTGAACAAACCCCGCGTCTCTGCACAAAGAGATCTTACCGGGAGGAGGAGGCCGTCTCCAGGATGTCCCCAGATAGATAGTACGCTGATGTCCGTGAATCATAAGCTGCCCTGCAATCACAAGGCTGAGTCCTGTTCTTTCCCCCCAGGGTAATCCTATTAAAGATCACAGGGTTGCAGCTCGTTACGCGAGAAGAATTTGACCTACGCTTCCCCCGAGCCGCCGTAATGAGGGGTAGTCTGTGGCGGGGGCTGTTGCTACGCTGAGAGAAAGGCAAATGAGGCAGGTGTTTGGGGGAGACACTGTGTTTTCTTAGTTTTTAACTGCTAATAAGGCAGCAGAGAACAGCACACTGACTGATTCAGTGCGTCTTGGGGCTGGAAACACCCTCTGCTTGCAGCTGCAGGGGCTGCTCAGCTCTGTTAGCCGGAAAAAAACAGGACATCAGCTGGAGAAGTGCAGCTTCTGCATGTTTCCTTTCACGTAAAATTACAGTGGTGGGCTTATTCCGTGCTGCTTTAGCCCGGTTACAGGTTAAGTGCGCTAGAACCCCACCCTGGAAGAGGTTGAACTGGAGACGAGCGTGAGCGTTCAGGAGCGCAGCAGTAAAACCACGCTGGTACGTGTGCTGGCCCGTCACCGGCGCAGGCTCCTCTCGGAAGCAGCACAGTCTTCACGCAGAGACCGAGGCAGAGAGAGTTGGTACTGGGGAGGATGGTGCAAATCACAGCACGTCAGTCCGTGAACATTAGAGGTCAATTAATATCGGGGGTTGTTTTTATCCCCAAAGGCCCTCAGGCTTCCTGCCTCGCGGTAAGCCGGGTGCCTGCGAGGGCGTCGTGCTTCACGGACGCTGCCGTCTAAGAAACGGAAAAAAAAGATAAATCAGCCAAATGATTTGCAAGGACAGTAATCTAGAGATGATAAACGACGAACAACAGCAGAGTCGTCAGCTCTGTCCAAACTGAGCATTAACTGTTCCTGTGAGTGCCAATAAAGGAAAAAAGGGAATCTTTTACCCTGCCCTGGGACGTTCGGCTTGTACTTCGTAACTGCTGGATTTTGCCTGACTTCCCTGTGCGAGGCAGCTTGTGCTATGGTTAATCCACTGCCCGAGAGCCTGGCAGGCAACGTCGAAGTGCTTCGGCTAAGGCTGTGCAGCAAGCCTCCAAAAGCAGGGTCCCCCCACAGGGGCTGCGCCCGCCGGTCCCCTCCCGGCCGCTCCGAGAGGCCACCAGCGCACAGCATTCTCAGGGGGTTTTGAAGAGGTACGAAGGACCTTAAAACGTACTTCAACCCACTACAGCAGCACGACGCGCGGCTACTGGGGAAACGAAGCCGGGATCCGCGGGGAACATGCACGTGCAAAGGGCTGCTCGAAACCTGGGGTCTACTGTCTGTACGGAGCCCTCGTTCTTGGTTTTGTTCCGACGCTTGAATGAAAACACTCTTCTTCAGAATCGCCCAGGAAACAGAAATCACAGGAAATTCATTCTGCAGACGTAGCTATTTTTTTTTTTTCCCCCTTTGGTGAAACGTGCTTCACAGACCTGGGGTGCTTCAACGTGACACGATCGCTGCCGTTACAGCGGGGAGGTTCGAGTGCAGATACTCAGCTGTAAAGAGTGGCGGAGGTGACAAGGACCATGCCAGTTTTAGTCAGCAGTTGTCAAGGGCTTCCCGAGTCCATATCTCCCAGGAAATACTCTTATCAGGGAGTGTGAGCGCCCTGCGTTCCCAGCTATGGCCTCCCTTTCAGAGATGGGCTGGGGAAGCGTGGCAAATATTGCTGGGTTCCTGAGGAGCAAGGAAACAGAGGGGAAAATCCATGCATGGTACTGATGCAATGCTGCTTGCCAAACAACTTTGGAAACCTTCCTTCATGTGGTTTGAAAATTCACAGAAAACAAGTTGTTTCTGAGAGATATTAGCAACTTAGTATTTTCACACTAGAAAACATTTTCTCGCAAAATTTACTGATGTTTCTCTGCATGTCTGTAGGGCCTTTATTTGGTGGAAAATGCATCTTGGCCAGTGTTATTTTCAAGTGGAGACAAATGAAGCACTCAAGGTGTCTTCTTCACATGAGCTAAGGTTGAAACCCTGGGTCGCTGTGGGTGCAGATAATTGCGGTTCAGGACGGACGCTGGCACATGGCAGCATCTGCAGGCAGGGTAGATGCAGGCTCTCAAGCCAGACCAGCACAGAGGCGGGAGTTACCCTTCTGCTTTGCTACCCAACTCGCTGTCTTACTGAAAACTTGGCTGCAGCTAAACTTGGCTCTGCTATCCAGACTTCTTTTAATAAACTTAAGTCTCCGTCGGAGTGCTCCAGAAAGTTTGATACGACATCCCTGCTGAATAAACAGGAACCAATATTGAATGGATTTGCTGGAGAGTGTGTTCAAGACCTCGGCTGTAACGCCAGAGTCCTGAGTGATTCAAAATACCACAGACCCCTTGTGATTTATAACCGTCTAATCAGTGCTTTAAAGCAGCTGTGGGCAGGCAGAGAAGGCAAGGGTGACCGGCCACAAGTAATGCTTGCCCATGAGAAAAGAAAGAAAACAAGATGAGCCAGCACCATCGCGGAAGCAGCTTGAAGCCCTGATGTGCTTCTCGATACCCATCTGAAAAGAGACGCCCCGGACTCACGAGGCTGGTGGGGATGTTTGTGTCGTTCCAACGGGGCGGGCTCCAAGGCGAACGCTCCCCTGTGCGGCCCTTCCCGCGGCGCGGAACCTCGGCCAGA
>NW_010564639.1:0-15017 GCF_000687285.1 Phaethon lepturus | reverse complement strand
CTCCCCGCCGTGCAGCTCCGCGGCGAGCTGAAAGTTGCCGTGCTCCTCAGGCTGGCTGTAGAGGTACTGCGCTACATTAGCAATGACAGTAACGCACCGATGGTCGATGCGTTACCCCGGCTTATCCGGGATAGACGTGAAACCGCGTCCATAGCTTTGAGGCTGTAACCCAAGCAAGGGAGTACCTGCACGCTAAGAGCTTTGTTTTCATAGCTCTTTGGTTAAACGTTTGCCATTTATGTTATTTTCTGTAATACTTAATATGTAAATATTTTCTTAATTTAAAAAAGAGGGAGGATTTTCCTGATGCTTGGAAGGACAGATTAATAGAAGAGCAAATATTTTTGTTGGGTTTGTTGTTGATGATGTGTGTTAAGATCATCCTTGTGCTTTTTGGTTTTTCACTGATAGCACAGGAAACATTAAAAACAACTATCTTTTGAATTTTAAACTTCACACAAATCCCTATAAACCCATTTATTCCATTTACTAGATTGGAAGCTTACAACAATGCAATGTTAAAGCTATGTCATAGCTACGCTAGAGATATCCCACTGTAAATCTTTCATTCTGAAATGTACACTTTGATGAGAAATTGGCCATGCTTGGGTGCAGTTCAAGTTGGGGTTTGTTTGTTTGTTTGTCTTCTGGGTGAAAGAAAAAACTGTCAAGTAGCTACAGGAAATTCACTCATTTTTTACTTAAGCAAACATATGCACACAAAAAAAAAAACAAACACCAAGACCCCTGACACAGCAGCTTTTAAGTCCACAGATAAGTGGGTTTTGAAAGTGTTTCAAACTTAAGAGTTTATGCAGTCGAGGATAAGCAATATGTATCTTTCAGTTTGAACATGCTAAGTTTAGAGATAAATCCGATGAAAAATTTTACACATTACTTTCCTTTTTGATGAAAAGCATGTGAAGACCCACTGCCAATGGGTCAAAGTCCCCCAGTTGCTTGCTTCCTTTGAGGTACAAGATGATTAGCATTTTAAACTAGTCTTACTTTGAGCTTCTGAATTGGACGAATACTGCTGGGCTGCTGTGGACTTTGGATCAGACCCTTTCATAAGCAAGATATCAGAATGTGGCTCTGTGCTTCCCTGCCACAGGGGAGTTGCTCTACATGCACGCTAGTGTAAGCGGGAGCAAAATCTGGTTCAGCGCTCACACTGTACGGAGATATTTAGTCTCATAGCAACAAGGGATTCCAGAAGATTTCCCATGTGAGAGGACAGTGGTACCTGGCAACGCTGCTTCCTGTACTAAATATGGTTCACTGTGGTTTTTGTGTTTTCTAAACAGCTTTGGACCTTTCAAATAGGGTGAGTCCTATTCAAAAATATCCATCTTCAACTTCTTCACTTGTCACCTGCATAAAGATTTATAAAATATTAAAGATATCTCAAGTTACTGGTGTAGACTTCTCTGCAAGACTTTTCTGAATAAATTCCGCTGACAAAAATTCCCACTTATCTTTCAGCCTGTTAAGATTTGCATCTCCAACTAATGGAATAACACCCGTCAAACAACTTCTAAGCTGCTTAGGCCCAGAGAGCTTTACAGAACTATCTCATTGTGAATTTTCAGATTTTTGACAGAGGTCTGACCCCATACATCTCCGGCAATACAGAGGCAAAAGGTTGTGGTCCCAGCTGTAGCTCCTGCCACAGGAACTCTCCCATTTGTGTTGTAATGTTAAAGGAGGGATGCTCAGCACCTGAAAGCTGGTAAAGGATGGTGATGGCATTGGAAGATATTTCCATTACAGAAGACACTTGCAGCTGGGAAAAGTAGTGAGGAAGTGAGGAATGCATTTTCGCGACAATTAAGGAGCAAGAGCAAATATGTATGAGAGAGAAGTTCGTCTGAGTTCTTATGGGAAAGCAGCACAGAAATGAAGCACGTAATTCCAGATGTGTGTTCTCTTTTGGAAACACAGCTCATTTGTTCTTTTTACCAAAACTTCAATCTAGTTCTACAGAATTACTAAAACTGGAACTCTGTAGCAAAGGCAGCAGCTTTTGCTCAGTTCTAGAGGTTTAAAAATATTATCTATACTCTGCATTTAATTCTGTGAAAAGATTCCACTAAACTTTAAAACATTTATTCTTCACTACTGAGATATTTTATAAATAAAAACATGCTAAAAGTCCTGGAACACAATCATGTTCAGACTGTATTCCATATACTTATAACTAAGCCCCACTCAGTTGTGTTGAATGCCTTTTGCATAATTATTTTATTCCTGTTCATGCAATAAAACCTGAAGTTATGCACGGCCAATGCAGATCTAAATGCAGTAGCACAAGAGATGACGTTAGCCCATTTTCACTAATGAATTTGGAAACTACTACTGGCTTTGAATCACAAAAAAAGAGCAGGTGATATCTATTAGGTTATCTAGACCAAACCTTTTCCAATACCCACTGGATTTCATTTTTGTTACTTTTGAGTTACTCAGGCAATAGTCTGTCACCAGTCACTTGAGGCGATTATTCCAGCCCAGTGGTTCTCTCAGCTGGAATGTTTCTCCTGATGCTAAGTTTAACATTTTATTTTGTTGAAATTCACCCAGTTCATCCTTCACATATGCCTGAAGTGGCATTATAAATCTTTCCATTTTGAATCTAACCAAAACAGATGATCTATTGAATATATAGTAATGAATACAGATGGATATATTTCCACCAATTAGTTTTTGCAGCCTTTAAGTATTTTTTTTCCCCTCTGTTCTCTGCATGCTAATGACTAGTGCACATTTCTACTGGGCTAGTCACAACTACAGTAGTCCTCAAAATTTCATCACTGATCTTCAGCTGATGCTGGGCACCTGCCACTGGAGTAGAAATTAACTTCTAAAGAGATTCTGTTAATCTCTGGTTGGTGACATAATGCAGCTACCCTAAGAACCACAAATACACAGCTATTTGACCATTTAAAAGTTTCACTTTGTTTTTCCTTCACTTACACAATTAGGTGATATGTTAATATGTCTTTAATAATTTTTGACAGACCGAACCCTTTTCCCAGTTCTTCCTCCTAGTGGCAGATTCATGAGCGGGACAGTGCAGCCTAGACATTTTAGAATAACCGATGTGCAGTTTCCTTGCTTCATGTCTGCTTAGAACTTCTGATGTATTTTTCTTTTTAAGTGATTTTGTTTCTTTTGGCTTTTCAATTGTATTATTCTGCTGTTCTTGTTTTCTTCCTACTGTCTTACTGACTTTCTATTCAGGTATGATTTTCTTCCTCTTTTCTATTTATAGACAAAGAACTCTGCCAGCAGTTCATGTCGTGTGGACAGTTGCCCATAAGGAACTCATTGCACTCTCCCCCACATAGCAGTCACCATTTGGTAATATATTTTGGCCACTACTGACAAAGGCTGTATAGGAGCTGTCTAAGAAGTGAAAGGTTCTATAAGACCACTCTGAATTACCACACTGATAAATTCTCCCAAAACACAAATCTGAAACGGCACAATATGCCAATCGCAGATACAATGGATAGTATAGTCAAAGTATGTTACCATGCTCCTCCTTCCATGTTGTACTCATAGATCATCTTCCTCATAGCTGCTCATCAAGCAAGCTCCCCTTACATAATTCAAATCTTAAAACAGCTTAATTCTGAAATGTTGCTTTTATCCTCTTTCATTTTACCTTATACACTCAACCTGTTACGGGGAGCACCTAGCTTTGCAGTAGCTGCTCTGACACATTTAACAGCACAATTATAGATGACTTGGTAACCACCCATTGACTAACTTGGCAACTGAAGACACACTTAGGTATTTATACTTAGATATCCCAGAGGAACCCTTCACAGCTCCTGTAGCTGGGGAAAACATATGTATCTCACCAAATGCAGTAGGCAAGGAATCCTCAGGGGTGGGGGCGGGGGGATGCAGGGGAAGCGGTAACGCTGCGCAGCTGATTTTCCAGACAACACTGCCAGCTAATCCAACTCTTCTCCAACTAGCTCTGCAATTAAGGTTTCCTGCTGAGAACAATGACAGCATTATGACCTGGGGAATTTTCTACACAGACAAACCCCAACGCATCTGGGGTTAGAAAATTTAGAGACTTAAAAAAATCCAGCTCCTGCACTGATGGTACTTGCAACCAGTACAGATCCAAAGGAACTAGTGCCAGTAAGCATATGAGAAAATACATGAGCTGTAATGAATGAGCTGCCAATGAGGAGGGAGCCAGGGCAGCATATCCTGTGTGAAGAACCTGCAGTGCTGAAACTCATTCTTGCATCACAGCGTATGGATTTTTTTTTTTTTTTTTTTTAAATAGGAGATGTACAAAGTTTTCACCCAACCTGTTCAGGAAGAAATATTCTAGTGTCTGAAGAAAGAGACATCTAAATAATGTGATTTAATTTTTATGATACTTGGTTACATACGCTATGGCTTCCTATGGCTAGTTTTATATATTTCAGGGGAAAAATAAACTCAGTGTTAAATTGACAGAACCACACATGTCTTAATGAAGACCTTGTAGTACTGACTGTACAGTACACTGTCTGTCTGCCTATCCTTTCCTACTCCCAATTTTTTCTGGTTTGTTTATGGCCTTCATCTATTCTTGTTTTCAGAATATGCCTTCATTCAGCTTAAAAGACCTGAACAGGTAGCAATTTGCATTCAGGAGAACTACTAATCTCAAACAGAGAGTCTACAAGGTCTCAAGAACCTTTCTACCTGCCTGCAATTGTAAGATTATTGCCTTAAAATGATAACTAAGTGTTCAAAGTCAGGTTGGACAGGGCTTTGAGCAGCCTGATCTAGTGAAAGATGTCCCTGTCCATGGCAGAGGGCTTGGACTAAATGATCTTTGAAGGTCTCTTCCAACCCAAACCATTCTGTGATTCTATGATAATTCAGAGAGCATACAACTATTGAAACTCACAGTTAAGACTGGTGGGCGAAGCATAGACTTGAATGTCCCAACAATTATAAGGCTATTCACAATCACAATGAAATTGAGAGGGTTTATCCTCATAATTTTACCTTCTACATATTTTAAGATCATCTGATTTTTTAACGCTTCTTAAAACACAATTGTTTACTACCTTTTTTAGAAAAAGGATTTGTGTTACAACCAGGATGAAATTAATGGAATTTAGTTATGATCCACAATTTCCAGCATCAGTTCCTGAGGGTCTAGCCTAACTGCACACAACTAAAATGCTGTAACATTCAGTGAATAAAAGTTCTTAATTGAAAATGAAGCCCATGGAGAAAGCCATGCTGAATAAGCAGTGACTCTATGAGTCAAGTCAGAGCAAACCTTTATAGAATGGCCAATAGCAGTGTTGTATGGAAAAGTTAATGAGATGATAATATATTTGGGGGTTTTGTTGCTTCCTTCCCACCTTGGAGGGAAAAAATAGAAAAATCCAAATTCAACAAGAGTGAATTCTACTATATGAACTCATACTCACTGGCAACTTAACCAATAAGCTCTTTGACCTATAGCTTGAAATTTAACCAAAGAACTTTTGTTTACATTTATTTAGCTGTTGACTTTCCACCTCAAAACCTGGACATCACAAAAATTGATCAGGAGCTGAAGTCACACCACAATGGGCACTTTTAATTCTTGCCATTAGCAATTCTTACTGTAGTAAGTAGGAAAGGAAGCTGCAACAAAAATTGAGCATATCCAGAACAAGCCAGGCATCTCCGCAGTTAGTTAGAACAGGTTCTGAACATAGGAGGAAGAGACGTGCAATATTTGAGCACGCTGGGTGATATTACTGAGGGAAGAGGTAATCTTTGGTTGCTAATAAGCTGGTGGAGGGGAAACAAATATTTTTCAGACAAATGTTAAGTGCAGATGCTTTAAAAATTATTCAAAACCTCAAATACACAATTGAAAATTGTTACATGCACAAAATGAACAATTATTACATTTTAAATATAAATTAAAATGGGTTTACCACTATGGCACTCTTTTTTTTTAACCTGAAAACTCTCATGTTTTCAAGAGATCTACACCTGCATCAGACTGTGACATTAAAGGAGGCCCAGAATTTTATATATTATTTTATATATTATGTTATTATTCTGGGTCTGTGTTCAGGACTTCATTCCAAAATCTTGAATAAGTGAAGGAGAAAATTTTTTTTGAATTTATAATCTTAAATCTTAGAACGCAAACTTGATTGTCATTCTGAAAAATAAACCAATAATTCTGCAAGCCATTCATGTATAATATAGTCCACTAGTTCTTGACAGTAAAGAGAAAAAAATTCTTAGCCAGTCTCTAGCTATTATTAGATATGGCCAGTTAATACTAAATGGTATAAGACATATTTTGTTCAGTAGGATGAAAATGGATTACTGCAAGCTAATCTGAGATTTATTACTGGACTTTGTGGAATTAACACACTGGAGGCCCATCTTCATGTATAATATAGTCCACTAGTTCTTGACAGTAAAGAGAAAAAAATTCTTAGCCAGTCTCTAGCTATTATTAGATATGGCCAGTTAATACTAAATGGTATAAGACATATTTTGTTCAGTAGGATGAAAATGGATTACTGCAAGCTAATCTGAGATTTATTACTGGACTTTGTGGAATTAACACACTGGAGGCCCATCTACGTACACACGGCAGGAACTGCAGGTTAGTATAACCTTCCCTTGCATGAACAACCTATTTGTTATTTGCTTGTCTGTTTGTTTTTGTGGGCAGTTTATTTCTTCTGTTTACCAGATACATCAGGCAGCCTATAGCTTACTACAGTTAATGAAGTAGCCACTGTATAGCATCTCTTCACAAAACTTTTTGTGAAAAGCACTTTTTAAAAGGGAAACAACATCTTTGGATTTGTTTTGAATTATGCTGTTTTAATAGGAACCATTTTTCTGCCTGCTTACCTTGTTTTAAAATAGAAAGCCTTAATCACAACATGAAATGGAGCATCTTAGATTTTGGCATTTAACAAAAAAGCCAGATATTAAAACAGTACCCTTGGCACATAGGGCAGTGACAGTGCACAGCCTGAACTAACTTCTGTAAAAATCCTGGAGACACTGTAGCTGATTCAGCCAGATTTCAGCTGGATAAAACATTGCAAAGAGCATTATACAAACATTGTAAGAGACAGAGCATCCTTCTCCGCAGCAGAATATACACTCTCCCTAGATACTGCTTAACCTTAAATGGCGAAAGAGTGAAGTGGATCATGGACCCCTCTTTGTGCCAGCTCCTGGGAGGTTTTAGCATCACACCCGTGCTGGACTGTCCCAGTCATCATACTCATCAACAGGCTTCTGAACAAGAGACAGAAAGCTTTCTCTCATTTCTTCACCTAATGCACACTCAGTGAAAGCCCCAAACCGACACCCCATGTCTATACTATCCTTCATGTACAGGTTCAAGTTCACTAGCCCATATGTTTTTAGTTGCCTGTGTCCATATATGAAAAGGGAGATGAGTCATGATAACTAATTGTTCCTGACTGAACAAGAGTGTATAACGTAATATGTAGACAGTAGAGATGATCCAGGAATTAGGAGTTTAAGTCATAAACTAGCATATTGGTTAAGCCATGCCTGCAGAAACAGTTTTGACCTTAAAGTCACAGTAAAAACCTGAGTATGGTTAACCTCACCAGTATACTAATATAATGGTAGTATTATGACATTACATTAGTATAATATTATACATTGAATGGCTACTATAGTAGAAGTAGACACATCAGAAGTGGGTAATGATGAATTAAAGTTTTTATGTATGGATTACTACATACAGATTAGATATTTTAAAATACTTGTTACTTTTAATTTTAACAAAAACAATGTTTATTTGGTTTTGTTTAACATTTCCGAGGAAACTGGTATAGTCTATTCTGTCAGTAGTACACAGACTAATAGGTCAGTAACACAGTTTATAAACTCTATGTTCTCAAGCCATGCCATAGTGCTTTGAGAATGTGTCAACACTCAGTGATTTCCTTACCCAGCTCAAAAGCATCTTGGAAGCACCTCGGGCAATGTCTCATATACAGCCATTGAGGGTTATCCGCTCCAAAATAGCTGTTATAATCTGAATGGAAGAACCATAAATGATTCAATTGAAATCACTTCTGAAAATGCAAAAGGAAATGAACACAGAATAAACTACAACATTAGGGGGTCTAACAGCCCACACACCTGAAGATTTAGAATTTAAGACTTTGGTGTTTCCCCTTGAAATCATCCTACTGTACTTAACAGCTACTTTAAGATGCTGAGAACAGTATTCGTAAAATTGACCTTCACTGATTTTAGACGTGTTTTTTGCATCATTTCAGATATAAGTTAACCAAACATATCCAACTGCATCTGACATAACTGAAACTTGGTAAAAGAGTCTCTCTCTCCCCCTCTCCCCTTCTCTTTTTGAAAGAGGTTAAGTATTAATATCTTCCCTATAAAGGAGATACAGCATAGTACATAGCACTGATCCCGTTATAGACTTCATAGTAAAACTGTGTTAAATAAAAACTTAAAATCTAATGCCACCAAACGTTGGATCCACAAACAGCTTGCTTTGTGGTGTATTTTTCTTTATGAAGGAACAATGCCAGAAAAAAATATCTTCTTTTCACAGAAAACTCATGGAATTCTATAAAAACAGAACAAATCAAACTCCCAAAACACATGACAATTACTTCTAGAAATAAGGGACTAGCAAAAGACAGTATACTAACTAGAATAAGTCTTACGGTTAAAAAGGGTATTTTAGATTTATGTTGAATGCCAGCCACATTTTGTATTGTTTCCTTCTCTTTGCCTCCACATAACAGATTTTTTTTCTTCCATTAGGAACCATTAGGTTTTAAAATATTTTTTTTCATAATCACTTCAGAACAATATAAAGAAGATATGATAAGCAGGTGTGTACTTTATGTAGTAAACTGAAATATCAACTAGTATGAGCAAGATAACAATTGTATATTAAGTATTGCCTGAGGGATCAGCAAGGGAGAAGTTATTCTGTTGATGTAACCATGTGCAACTGGTATCAATCCTACAGACATGCTGTAGGTATGAAGGTGTTTATTAATAATGTTGTCCTATCGAAATGGATAGAATCAGTATACGACCAATGAACTCCTACTGTGAGAAACAGCTGCAATTTATCGTGCCATAAGGAAGAGGCCTCGCCCTTTCCCGATTATGTACCCTGCTGTTTCTCAGGCAGCAAAACATCCTCAAGAAGGCAGTCATTAAAACATAGTAATGCAACTGTAATAGCTTGAGGAGGTTTAACTGGGTTTTTTTTTTCCTTTTCCAGATATACTGTCAAAGATGTGTATCTTCCTTTTGACAAACACAATAAAGGACAAAAATTTTTTAACAGAAATTTGAATTTTCCACTGTTTGTGGTGCTCATCTTTTTGAACTGGCTGACTATCAGAACCGAGCTTTGTAAACAGGCATCTTTTGGTTTTTTAAACTTTTTTCCAAGCTATTTTAATCTTTATCATCCCAATTATTTTTTGTGTGATGCATACCATGTATAAAAGAGGATTAGTTTGACACAAAAGGTAAAATATTTCCTATTTTTTTAGGAAGATAAAAGTAATCCTTTGAGTTACATTTTTTCCTGAATATTTTGGTGGAGATTTTATTGTCACTGCAGTAGTCTCCCATGAAAATATATTCATACAGGAACTTTTTGGTAATGAAGGATTTTAATTAAATAATGATTAATAAACAGAAACATGAATAAGCTAAAAGTTGCAAAGACGTGTTAGGGTATAAAACAACTGAGGGAAAATAATGTTTCATTAATAATTGTTAATGATGCTTCGTTCCCTTGACTTTACTGATACTTTTTAATTCAATCCTGCATCAAATTATATTATAAAATCTGGAATTCTGATTAAGAATCCCCTAATACAGGTCCTGCATTTACTGACAAACTGAAAGAAAAGATGCCTGTACTGAGTCTTTAGCTAAACCCAGAAAACAGGATGCAATACATGAGGTTGGAAGCAGCCTGATGGTTGTGAATCCAAGTTAAGATTAGGAGCTGATGCTTGTGGCTCCTTTTGTAATAAATTTGTATAACACTGCAATAGTGTACTTTAGTTCTTTCTTTCATTTTTAGTTCTTCTGTCCAGAGTAGTATACATCTCATATGTGTATAATAGAGGAAAGTATCAACCCCATTCAATCCCCAATACTCACAGAGAGAAAAAAAAAAGACAAAGCTCTCTTCTCCTGCATTGTGACAAAAGTCTAACCATAGCTTAAAACAATATTCATCTTGAGAAGCCATCAAATTGAGAAGCATTTCCACTATCACTCCTATGGGAACTTTATGAAAGCAATCCTATTCAGTCCATATTCAAACAACAATAGCGAAGGGATGGACTTCACAGCAAACAAGCAATCCCAGGAACCCCAGAACAAATGAGGCCTGTTCTCCCGTATGTTTACATCTTGGAATTGACTGCAAGATTTGATGTCCTATAGCGGGATATTTTTTAAGACCATGTCAATTTTCTATATTTAATACGGTAGGAGAGCACATAGTATTTGTTCCCACCAGCAGGACATTTATAGGGCCTCTGTCTTCCAATGACCATCTAGTTTCATAAGTATTTTGAAACTCATATTTGATGCTTTTGTCCCTCTGAGAAATTTGGTTGAACTCAGCCCCCAAATTAGAAAGTTTTACATGGGAGCACAACAGATATTTTGTTTCCTGGACCTTAAAAAGTGCAGAGTCCTCTTCACTGTCCTCAGGGGCTGCTCACACTCTTACAAATCTCTTACTTCCCTAAGTTGTCTGCTGCCACTAGTCTCTACTAATAATAACAAAACAAGCCATAACAAAACAAAACCCTTCATGAAGTCTTTGCAGCACCTATTCCCCTAGGTTGAAAATCTCTCACCAAGTCCTCTACAAGGGCCTTGGGAATATTGAATATTCTTTTCCTTCTCCTTGGTGCTAACGCTCTGAGCCCCATATTCAGATTTTAATACTTTACAGCACTCAGCCAAGCAAATTATCGAATCAAATTACAGTGGCTTACCAATTTACCTCCCATCAGCTCTAAAGCAATACCTTGTTAACCTGCTGTAACTGTGTGGTGTGTCTGAACTGAACACGTGTGAATGAAGGTTATTTCAGAAAGAAAGGACAGGCTGAAAGAGCAGCTTATATCCACAAGGAAAAAAATAGGGTAGACATTTGAGCTTTTAACTGTTTAACTTTAAAGGCAATTAGGCAATGGAATGACTTGCCTGAGGAGGTAGTATAGACAATGTAATGAGAAGTGCTTAAAATAGAATAAACTATTTGTGAGACAGATACAGATGTAAATAATCCTCCATGTTTTGAACTAGATTAATCAGGAGAGGTATCTTTTCTATTCAAATGTCTGACTATAAAATTTCTATTCCCTTACTTTGGAAACAGCTTTCAAACTTATGACTGTCAACACCTGTTCTGAATACTAAAGTGAAACTGCACTCCAAAAGGCGGTTTAACCTCACTGTATCATAATAAAGTAGATTTATTCCTAACAAGCATCTATGAAAAACGTCCAGCAAAAAAGTCCTTAGTCAGGGAGATGCACATTGTTGCAAAAATGGATTGTTTCTCTAAGTGCTTATATGGCCCCATTGCTATAGTATCCGAGCGCCTTACAAACATTAATGAATGTATTCTCACAACACCCCTGGGAGATAGAGATAGTATTATTAGCTAATGCACAAAGAGTAGCTTGTCCAAAGTCACACAGAAACTCTGTGGCACAGCCAAGACTCAAAACTGTGACTTCCTGCCCACTGCCGTAACCATGACTATATTCTCCTGTCCATATACAGCATTTCAAAATATGTTACATATAACCTCAGATCTTTACACAATAAGTCTTTCTGTTCATCTGTAGATCCAACCAGTGA
This sequence comes from Phaethon lepturus, assembly GCF_000687285.1. NCBI lineage: Eukaryota > Metazoa > Chordata > Aves > Phaethontiformes > Phaethontidae > Phaethon > Phaethon lepturus. Next base: position 3,089 of record NW_010564639.1, on the reverse strand, counting down.
CTTAATAAATAAAAATAACTTTGTTTATCGGAAAGCTTCATTACAGCAACAAATTTGCAGGTTACTGAAACAATGACAGTTATATGGGCCATAACTGGTTCTGATATATGAGAGCAGTGAAAGAGAATTCCCTGATCATCACATTCAGAACAGGAGGCATCATATCCAGAACATGATTTTGATACCAAAATATTTTCCTTCAGATAATGTAAAGTGTTCCATTATACAGAGAAGTCTGGTTTTGAGAAAAAAAACAAAAAAACAAAAAACAAAAACAAAAAACAAACAAACCAAAAAAGCTAGCTGTATTCCCAACATAGTTCCTTTTAGATAGACTAGTTCTGTAATAAGACATATACAGTATTTTCAGTTTTAATGAGGTCAAAACTGGAGGGACATCTGCAGTAAGTGTATTTACCCCTGAATATCAGAGAACAGAATTTGGCTTATAAATTTAATATTATAATAATGCAAATATATGATATTTATAAATATGTATAGTTTTGCAGTGATTTAGATTAATTTTAATGAATTCTGATCAAATGATAACAGGATTCTTCTGAATCAGGAACACAGTAACTTGTCTTCTGTTTTGACAGAAGGGAAGCGTAAGCATTACATTTTTCTTCAAATGTTAAACAATTAAAAAAAAGAAAATAGAGGACAATTGCATAAATAATGGAAAAGGGTATGAAGATGTAGTTGATCAAAAAGTGAATATTGATCCAAAAAATACAATACTGTTGCAATGAAGTATAATTTTGGAATACTCTGGCAGAAACAAAAGCAAGTAATATTTCCCGATTTTCACTCCTGAAGCTCCAACAACAGCACTTTTCTCAGTTTGTGGCTTCATGTTTTAAGAAAGACGTAGATAAATTAAACCTGGTTTTAATTAGACCTACTAGTACAGAAAAGGGGATTTACATTAGATGCTAACTGAAAACAGCCCAGCTATCAGGACAGTTAAATGATGGAGCAGATTATCGTTGATAGGGAATCCACATCTCAACACATGTTTAAGAACAAGTTAAATATCCATTAGGGTCGATCCTAATTCACATAAAAGAATAGACTAGATTGTGTCCTCAGATCCATTTCAGTCTAACATATATATTTAATCACCGTACAAATAGTACAAATTATTATTTATATCACTTCTTCTCCAAGAACCGCTAGTGGTCAGGCATTGGCACAGGCTGCCCAGGGAGGTGGTGGAGTCACCATCACTGGAAGTGTTCAGAAAACGTGTAGACGTGGCACTTCAGGACGTGGTTTAGTGGGCATGGTGGTGTTCGGTTGGTGGTTGGATTTGATGATCTTAGAGGTCTTTTCCAACCTTAATGATTCTGTGACTTCTGTGTGATTCTGTGATTCTAGAATCCCTTATTCCCCCCTTTTTCTCACCCTCTCTCCCCACCTCTCTTTCTCCCCCCCATCAGCTCGCTCTCCCCCTTTCTGTCTTTCTCTCTTTTTTTCCCTCATCATTTCATCCCTCCCTCTGTTTTCTCTATATGCTTTTAAAATGACACATCCCTAGTTGGACTGGAAATTCCTGAGGTGTCTACCTTTAGCAACCTTAGCGTTTTAAGGAACATCCTATTCTGAAGGACCAGATATCTGTTCCCTCTAAGACGACATAAAGATCCAAATTTAGATAAAATGTGATTTAAGTTCCTATCATACCTTCACTACACGACTAGAAAACTGCAATGACTAGGTACTTCTGGATATTTTTATTATCATTTTTATTACCATTGAGTAATAGAAAAATTATGAAGATAGACTGTACATTAGCAAAGTTATCAGATTAGAGAAACAGAGACTCTTGCTGTTAAAGAGCTTAGGTGCTCAGTTAGGTTGCAGGAATAGCTTTTAATTTTCTCTGATTCTCCCAAGGTTTTTTTTGCCTGTTCCTGTAAGCTACCTGCTGAAATCTGCACATGCAAAAACCATACTCTGATTCAATACGATGAGTATACATCGTTCTGTTTCATAAAAGCCAAACACATGTCAGATGAAAGACAACAAACTGCTGTCCTCTACCATCAGTTTGTCTCCTTTCATTTCTTTTGAGAAAATCCTTCTTGTTTTCATTTCTGTTGAAACAGGGACTGGATGGAAATAACTGGAACTGCACTCAAATAAAAGAATAATAGCATTAAATAGTTCCTAGTTCCAGGTGGGAATGCAGTGTTTAAACAGTCAAACAGGAGTGGAGGAAATGTTTCTAATGAAGGATTAAAGGAAGACTTTAAACTTGGAGCACCCTTTTGGAGATATAATCCCCTCTGAGACTGCTTTATAAAAATGCGATCAGACCATGTTACCTCGTTAGAACAGGTTACTGTATTCTTCATCCTACTTTGTCCCCAGTGATATACAGCTGATTGGGAGAAACTATTCAGTTATCTGAAATTGTAGAAAAGCCATAATAATATCAACAAGTGTATTTTCACTATGTGAAATGGAAGCCTACACAACTGCCACTAAGAAGTAGTATGGTCCCTTATACAACCAACTCATATTCACTGGAGTACAGTTCATTAGAATGGCTATATTTACATGCAGTTTAGAAGTTACTGTATAAAGGATTAATTTAAAAAAATGCACCATTTGGCAAGTCAAGAAGTGCACACATGGAGCAAAGTCCTCACTCAAGGAGAAAATGAACCTTTGCCTAGAATGTGGAGGAATCTGCAGGATGCTTTTCAGAAAATCTGGAAAGACAGACTACTGAAGCTAAAAGCGGGTACCAGAGAGCCCACTATGAGATGTTAGCAAGGGCCCTCTGCTGTGAAGTTTGTGGATTGCCTGGCCAAACACTAATGAAGAAAGCCACAGGAATCCCATACTGAAAACTAAAAGTTAAGCTGTTAAATATGAAGAACATATGGAGCTAGGCAAGCTGTAGGAGTCCCAGCTAGTTGTGACGGTTTAGACAATAGCACTTGTTGTTGCTCGTAGGAAGATCATATCAATGAAAGGAGTCTTACAATTGTATCAGTTAAAATGGATGGCTTCACTTAAAACTTTAGAAATTTTTTTCACTTAACACTTTAGACAGGTTTACTCTTTGCTGGGTGAGG
>NW_010564638.1:4258-24625 GCF_000687285.1 Phaethon lepturus | reverse complement strand
CGGGGGAAAGAGCTGCCCCCCCCAGCCGATCGAGCGACACAGAATAAATAGCAAAGCGCTGGGTGGTTACGACCGAGAATCCGGATGCCAAAGAGCACATGGCCGAGATTAGGGAGCGGAACAATGCCCGGCAGAAAGCTGCCCTTCGTGGCAGCGAGAAACCTCCGCGCCCGGCGCTCTGCAAAGTCACCTCGTCGCCACCCGACGCCACCGACGCGCCCTCGCCCCGCGTTGCCAAGGGGGTGGAGGGAGGAGGAAGGAGGCAGGCTGCCGTCAGCATCGGAGGCAAAACTGGGGCACCCTTGTCCCTCCAAGTGGAGGAGAAGGACCTTCCCGCCGGCTGTCAGGCTGGTGCTGGGACGGCGTTGCTGTGTGCGGGGAGAGCGGGGTAGGAAGTACCTGAAAAGGGTTATGGAGAGGTCACTCACCGACCAGTCAAGGAGCAGAGGGGTGCCATGGAGAGCTGGAGCTAAGAGAGGGGTGGGTGGGCATCACCATCCCTTCCACTGCTGCCTTTCCTCCTGGGGGCTCTGCACACTGCAGAGGTGTCTTCACTGGAGACCATGGTCCAGAGACACCTGCCCAGGCCCTGCTGCAGGGGTGTGGGAGAGGGGCTCACCCTGCATCTCCTCATCCCTGTCCCAGCCCACGCCCCCAGCATAAACCAGGGCCCGACAGCACCTTTCAGTAAAAACAAGGAACAAACATAGCGGTGGTGACGTGTTTGGAAATGTCCATTTTAAATGCAAAGGTTTAAAATAGGGGAGCTGGGGTCTCTGCTGCGGGCATTTGTCTTAAATGAAGACCGGAGCCCACAGCCCTTGCCCTGACATGCAGAGCAAAAGATCTCTGATGTACATGCAGACTATAAGTCACCCCAAAATCATTTACGCTTTGCTTTTCTCCTCCCCTCAGACACAGGCCATTGCATGGGCAGATCAAACTGCAGTGGCTTCACCAGTAGGAACAGCCACCTGAGCATGTCTATAAGGCTGGACTGGTGATCAGAGATACCCCAGGCATGACAAGTCACTCATTAAATTGGTTGTCGCAGCCCCACCCCCAAGCACACATTTCTCCTTGTTCACAAAGGTTTCCCCTCATACCGGGTCTCAAATCAAGACACCATTAGAGCTTGGTTTGCTCCGCAATGTTTTGTTCCACTAAAATCACATGTACATAAGAAAGGTGAGAGAGGACGTGGCACGACTTGGGTCATTTTAAGCAAACATCCTCCACTGCTGAATCAGAAATCATGGAGCATCAGTTCTGCCTACGAGGAAAAACATCCCGGCAACTCTGCCTGCGAGCGTCACCCTGGCAGCTGAGCAGCGCGAGTGGGTCCGACTGGGGTGGGGATGAACGCTGGTGGGTAGGTGAGGTGAGACATACAATGATATTAAACTCACTCGTGTCTTCATCTCTCCTCTTCTGGAGGCTGGTGGCACCTGCGAGGAGGGAGGTCAAGCCGACACCGAGAGGCATGCCTACAACAGGGCTCGCTCATACTGTGTCTCGCTCAAGGGACCACCTCGACTGGGCAACTCTTCGTGAAGGCTTTATAGTCCTGGCCGGCTGACGTGGCATCTCACCACCTAGAACCAACCCATTCTGACGGGTATGTCATCTTCACTGGCGTAGGTGGTCCAGATGTCACTGCCAAAGCAGCATCATTCTATCTGTACAGTTAGGCTTTGTCCCCAGATCTTGGAGAGACGGATTTTCTGGAGGAAGTAGACAGTCTATAAGTGAAGTGCAATTAGCTTGACCTAGCACTATAGATGTTTCAACTTCTTAATTAAAATATTTCTATTAAAAAAATTACTTTTTGGACAGACACAAAATTTTTTTTGGTGCCTTCTGTTTCTTTTGATGTTTTACAGTTACGTATGGAAAAAGCTCATAATATTTCCCTTCTTTTAAGAATGCCATTTTTTGGTAAAAGTTTTATTAAAGATTTACCTCAAACTGAATATTTATCCTAAAAAAAATAATCTCAGTTTTAGTTTTCAAAGCTTCTCCCTTCTTTTGTCAAAAAAAATGATAGGACCTTCATGTAGAAAAATGAACTGTTTCCAAAATTCCTCATGAGAAATAATTGCCTTCACTAATCATTGTTTCACAAAGAAAAGGTTCTTTAGTGACACAGGTTCTGCCTTTGGAGTTGGCATCATACTGGGTAACAGAGTAATTACAAATAGAGAGATGTAATAACTCTCTGGGTTGGAACAGATCTGTACGAGATCAGTTTTGCCTCACTTGGATATGGACTTTCCATTTCTGGAGTGCAATTTAATTGCTTTTGTGGTAGCAGGTGGTGAGTTCTGCATCTCCCCTGACTGGCAAAGTGCCTCTTCTCCTCCACAGTCCAGTTCCCTATGCCTTTGCTAGGTCTGTCCTCTTCCTCCCTGGGTCTGTCTCTGATGCTCAGTATTTTCCTGCCATACCAGCTACGACGGATGGATTCTACCATTTATTTTGGTAAGCAAAGACCTGGAGCCACAGCTGTAACCAAAGAAAGCATGCTGCAACTCAGAAGACTATTTTTTTCCAACCTGCTGTGTATTGGTCAGCTTTTCTAACACAGAATTAAATAACCTGACAGATGCCTCAAATTTTGCCAGCTGCTTTTGGTCCCTTAGGACAGGCAGGGGTGGCTAGAATGAGTGGGACACCATGGCCATGTCTCCTGTCCCTTGGCCAGGCCTCTCCCAGAGGTTTTGGGTATCACGCAGCTATCTAGGCATTGACTCTAGGATGGCTGGCTGCACCATCCTTTCTTAAAGCAACTGTGTTTGTGTCTTCTGGAGAGGCTGGTCCATTGCCACTCGTGCAAACTTGAAGTCTGCACGCTATGGTCCCTCCTCTGTATCAAGACTGGAAGTGAAGTCCTGTCATGCGAATGCGTGTCCTGTCATGAGAGAGGATGTGAAAACAACCTGGGGTCAGCTGATGAGACGCTCGGAAGCAGTTCCACTGTGGAGCAGCTCATGATCCCCCCCAGCTGTGGAGTGTTCATGGGATGGAAGCACATCCAGTTGCGTGGGGGAAGCCCCCTGATAAGGAAGACCTCAGGGTAGCTGTTATGGACGGGTTCCTGCAAACCTGTTTCCCGAAGTCCACCAAGTAAAAGACAAATATGGAAGAAGAGAATAACCGTCTGCAGACTGACGCCCAGAACTCTGTCCCATGTTACAAAAGGGGAGTGCTGGAGAGTACTTCTTGGTGTACAGCATGTGTATGTGAGACGTCTCACCGTGCTGTGGGTGATAACACATGACGCTGATGTCATTCATAATGCATTACAGGACTGTTGAAATAAAAGGAAAATAACTTTTACTTCTTAGCTATTGAGAGCAAATGGGACTTAAATTGTCACAGATGCAAGTAGGCTGGTAGAGAAGCAAGCAACACTTTTCTGTGTCTTGCCTGTATGTGTGGTTTTTTTCTCTTTTGCAAGGCTAAGTAGCACATTCTCTCTCTTCTTTTCCATTATTTTCTACTTAATTTTAGGTTCCAGTTCCTTGAACAGTAACACTCTTACCAGAGACCTGTGTCTTGGACTCATGGAGGCTTTTGGAAAATATTGGTGCCATCTTCCATAAAACATTTTAAACACATGCTATTTGTTTTTAGTCTCCCTTCTGGTTTTACACACTACAAAGAGGACATCTAATATGTACAATAGAATTAATAGGGATGCAATGTAAGCAGGACTTACATTCAAAATACACTTCCACAAAACAAAGGAGCAGCTGTGAAAATGTAGAGTCTGCTGAAAATTTTTTACTCGGGTATCACATTTGCTAAAAGATTTACTCTGCAAAGTTTTATCTAATTTCCCATTCATTCAATTAAGCAGAGAGATAAATGCCCAGATCCCAAGAGATTAGAGGAAACTATGTTTAGCTCCCCCTTACACTTGCGATCAAGACTGTGTGCAATTTCATGATTATTTCTGTGAAGTTCATGCTTACAGGCTCTGTGCTGCTGACAGATGAACACCTCCATCTTCCGCCAAATTCAATGGGATTTACAAGTACTCAGGATCCCACAGCTCTCTCCAGATTGGTAAGGTTCAAGCCACGTAGGAAATGATACCCCATTTGTCAAGGTTGGAGCAACGGTCTTCCAGCTCTTCTGGGAGGAAATGCCAAAACTCCTGGGTTACCAGAGCCATCAGTTCAGAGTCAGAACCAAGCACCCACCAAAATCTCTTGGAAATTAATCAAATGGTAAAGATAAAGCAGAGGAAAATAGATTAAATTAAAATTACTCTCTTCTCCCCTGATATTTTTGTCACACAGCCTTTATCAACCTGTCTAAGCAATGTCAGGAAGATTTTTGAACCAAAACAGAAATACGTGCCAATGTTTTGTTGAGCATCAGTCCAGAATTCTGCTTTCTCCCCTGGCAATTAGAACATGGATGTTTTAGTCATTGTGATAATTATTTTCTGGAGTTAGCTATCCATTTAAAGGTAAATTATGGATCTTGTGAAAGCTTGAAGTCCATGCTACAGCCAACAGACCCCCTCTGTGAGTAAAGAAGACTCTGCTACTCCTTCCCCTCAAGGGTGACAAGTGGATACAAAGACAGATTGAGGACAGAGTACAGACAGAGACACTCATCCCGAAAACACAAGAGCTGCACAGGTGGTTCCTGGTCACTTTTACGCACCAGAAGAGGGCATGGCTGAGATGTCCCTATGTCCCACCACACACTCAACGGTTGGAAGCTGTTGGCAGCAGTTAGTCTGAGCAGCCTTGAGGGCCAGTGAGTTCCCAGGATGTAGAAGGAAGGATGGCTGACCACCACCACACTGAACCATCCACACTGCATCTGAGTGACGTGACAGAGATTTTGCTAGTGTCAGCATTACTGTGGAAGCTGCGCAAACACAGACACATTTCAGTTCCACCCAACGATGAAGTGCCTTTGAAGGAACTGCTTTAGGAATTGAAAAAACTCTGTTTAGCCTCTTTTTTTCATACCTTCTCATTCCACCAAAGTTTCTTGAGTCACCCTGGGTCCTCATGCATGGCACAAACCTATAACAAAGAACTGCCCACGCCTCACTGATTTTATGATTCAAATACAATCCTGATTCTGGGTTACAAGAGGTTTTTCTGTAATCTACATGTCTTATGCTTGTATGGGTAATGGGAATGGGTAATTTGAGCACCCAACGTATCAAAGGGAAGTTGAGTTTCCTGCAGTCCTGGTAGGCAAGATGTTTTCAGGTCCACTTGTCCCAAACACTACTGAATTGCAGAACTGTAGGATAGCAGCTCCTGTACATATTCAAGGCAAAGCATTTGGCAGTAGGTTTGAGAAGACCATTACCCCTCCTATTGATCTGCATTGTCTCAGTATTTTCTTCTGTTCACCCATTTGGCGGCTCTAAATGTCTACTTCTACAAGAATGAAAAATTCTTGGGTTTTGCATTTAAAGGCACAATAATCCACAAACAGGTTGTAGTAATTCTGTGATGTTTCTCCTACTGATGCTACAACTACCATTGTAATTAGGATTGAGCCTTTCTTGATGCCTTGATTAAGAATCAATTTCCAAAAGCATCCTCAGGTATGCAGAAGTTTGCAAATTTGTGCCACAGAAAACCAAACATGGCTATTTGATAGCACTAATATAAAATGTCTATTCATGTACCAAAGTAGGAACACTTTGGGACACTAAATAGCCTTTCTTGGATTTTGATGTCTGTTTGTAAAGAAAATAAAGAAAAACAGACAAATTATAGATATTATTCTAAATTTTATCAGAAATTTTTGATTAAACATATGTGAATACATTGTCTGCTTTTAATAAGCTTGAGAACATCGTCAGCAATTAACTGTCAAAACAGAATAATGTTGCCCAGTCAAGCAAGAGTAATTGTGCTCATTATATTGCCAGAGATGCAGTTGATCAAAAAGAAAAACAGTTTTCTCTGAAGTTCTTTTACAGTATTTAGGTGGAATCCACATTGAGTTCATAGGCATTAATCAAACTGCTTCACACAGAAACTGCTCACCAACCTGTGAATGCCCAGCACACTGTCAACACGCACGATGGGTCTCCCACTGGACGTGTGTGTATCTTTTTCCAAGGCTGTCAATGCTATTTTTCCATTTCACCTGGAATATCTGTATTTATCCCTCAAGAAGCAACACCAGCCTCTTCTAATTCTGCATTGTGGAGAGAAGGTGTTGAGGGACAGCAGGGTACGTGGGTACCTCTGTGAACTTCTCTTTGGAGGCAAACTTACCTCAGTGAATTTACATGGAAAGGAGAATGTGGTAGAACCCTGTTACTACAAAAAGTGGAAATGCTAATTATTTTTCTACAGTGACACAATTACAGTCATCCAAGGATGCCAAAGATACAACGTCTGTAGGCAGAGGGAACAACATCAGCTAACACAGGAAAAGGACAAACTGCATGGCACACAAACCATTTTCACAACAAAAATTTTCATAGTTTTTCTGATCCAAAGCTAGGATTTTAAGGTTTGGCTTTCCTGTTACTGTCTCTTTCCAGGATGGGACAAATTTTCTGGACCATTCTGAAAAATCACAACTCCCTTTTCAACCAAAGGGCACACGAACCCAGTAAATCGTGACTCTATAAAGGAATTGACTGCTTTGCTTGAGCCTCACGCTGCATGTGAGCAAGTGTTTCACCCATTCCCCTTGTCCTTGCCTCTTATTTCCATAATTACCTGCATTTATTGCTTACTGTGAATATGATACATTTAATGCCTCAATTTATTCAAATGGGGTCTGCAGCTGTAGGTGCTCAGCGTTGCGCCTACAGGTTTCTTTAGCGGCTTGGTACCAGCTTTCTTATCCAGTGTAACCAAGCACCAGTATCCTCCAGGGATATACAACAACCTTTTCTCCAAGCCAGCAAACCTTTAGTTGTATCTATTTTTTGTTTCAGAAATGTGTGCCAATATGATGCCTGCACCCACATTTTCAACAGAAAGACCTGTGGGCTTGAATTATAGCTCTTGTTTTACCTACTCTCCGTGCTATGTCTTTTTAAGATCTGGAAAAGTTTTTTTTCTGCCTCAGGAAAAAAGAGAGCATCACTCTGATTTAGTGCAAAACCATTTTTTGAATTTATGGTGAAATCTTTGATTTTCCACTTTGTGCAAATATTTTGTATTGACAGTTGCATGTGCAAACATGCAAAATAATTTCTCATATTTCATGAAGGTACATAGTGAAGGCAAAGAATGGAATATGACGAGGTTCATTGCCAGATTCAAATCTGCATCTGACCAATAAGTCACCATTGTAATTCTATCAGGGACAAGGGAGTCATGTCAGCTCAATATGGAGTAAGACAGTTCTTGGAAAAGGCTCTGAGCCTTTAAACACGGATTCCTTTTATGAAAAGAGTCAGGAGGCAGCAATTAAACTCAGTTACATTGGGATTAATGTGCCTTCCCCATGCCCAGCTCAGAGACCACACACGTGCTGGATGATTCTCAGAGGATGAATGTATCGTGCTCTGGCCAAGGGCCGGGTCAGTTATAGCCAAAAATTCTTTGAGGTTTTGGCTCAAAGGTGCAGCCCTGTGAAATACTTAGAGAGACGATTCTGTACCACATAGCCTGTCCTGATGAAGTTGCCCCTTTTGGAGTATGCGGGACATTGACCCAATTTGCACAGACCCTCGGCATTAGCATAGACCCATTTCAAGTGAGGTCTTTGAACACCAGTTGCCTCCAAATTCCATTACCTCTCTCCCTGCTGGGTTTTGTGCTTTAAATATCAGGCAGGGGCTGGAAGAAGAATAGAAAAAGAAAAAAAACAGTAAGTTAAATCCTAAGCTCAAACAATTAGACGTGTTTTGCTTAGTTCTCTAAACTCTTACTTAATGCTGTTTCTCCAGTTGACAGAATATAATCTGATTTTTTTTTTAGACTTGACACACAGGTTGGTTAACCCAGAGGTTTGTAAGTATGAATGAGCCAGAGACAGAGGCAAACACCAACTTTGGATGTGTTTGTCACAGCACTTCATCTTTGTTTGCAGCCTCATCTGATGTACAAGCAAATTTCAGAGTCCTCCTTGCTTGCAGGTTCTCTGAGAAAACTTCACTTGGAGAGGGAAGGAAATGCAGGATGGCTTTGCTGTCTGGCAGATAAGCTTAAGGGTTACAGTAATATCTCATCCTTTGTCACTAATGAGAGGCAGCTTTGGGTTTGCTGGATGATTTTAAAGGGAAAACTGCTCATAGAAACATGCTGCGCAGACACAAGAGAGTTTTAGCTCTACACTGAAAAGTAGCAGGCATTTTTATTTCATCTGGAGGTGAAGATCCAGCCCTAGGCTGGCATGGAGAGGACTCATTGCTTTTGAAAATTAGACCGTGAATGCAGGACAACTGAAGGAGTAAAGTCCAGCTAGTTTGATTGCTTAAAGCTTTTTGCTTCTTTGTGTTCAGGAGCACATATTTAAACCTGATGTCTAGCAAATACAGGGAGAAATGCTATTTCTGTTGAATATCCAACACTGTGGTGCACTCCACCATCATTACTCTCCGCAAGTGAGGGCACTTACACTCAATGCCTGTAAAAGCCTATTTGAAGATAGGACCTACCAATCAAAGTCAAGAGGGGTTCTTCACGTGGACTAAAGCTCTGCTGCTGTGCACTCTTTTACTTGTGTTCACTTTGACCAGACCAAAGCATGACCTACAACACGCTAACGCCGGGGCTGCAAGCGCAGATCTGGACCTTAACTTGTCTTCGTAAAGAAGTTCTCGTGCTGCAAGTTGGAAGGGAGGGGAATTTGCACAGCATGCACTCTGTACCACATGACTGTGTGTCACCCAATATTGTGCTTCAAACTAGCAGCAAAGTCTTCACTAACTGTAGCAAGATCATGGGCAGCTTGCTTAGAGTAAGTACCTACCCTTTGGCATGGCTGGAGTTACAAACCTGACCTTTAGTGCAACTCAGCTACTTTACATGCAACATGCACTAAGAACGTCTGTATGGTATCTCAGTAAAGCAGTGTGTGTGTATCTACCTTAAGATGCAGTGTTCGCACCAAGATCCTGAGCACAGCACGACCATTTTCATTCATATAATACTGCCATCTTATACTGGTTCTTACACTGAGCATGTCACTGGGCACAGCTGTTTGCTCTTCGCTCCTTTCCAGTGGAGTTTGCTGCATTAATTGGATTTTCTTCAGAAAGAGAATTCTTACCTTGTGTGATTCAGGTACAAAAGAAAGTGAGATTGAAGAAGACACTTGGAGTAGAAGGGAGTGAGGTTTGTGGTGCTCATTTCTTCTTCAGGGAGACAACTTTGCACTGGCTTTCAGGGAAGTTGTATCTCTTACCCAGTGACTCCTCACCCTATTTTACAGGGATCCACAATTCAGAGGAGCAAAATTCTTGAGGATAATCCTCAGGGGTCCTTGAATGTTGGGGTATTTTTTTTCCAAGTAGCCTTTTCCCAAGGCTTGTTGGACCTTGTCAAAAAAGAACAGACAATGAAATGGATTTGAAATTCTCTGAAAAGCCACTTGAAGGACTGGAGGTACGACGCAGTTAAGTAGCAGGTATCATTAAGGAAATACCTGATGGCATTTCTTACTGGCCGAAGTTTTCCAAATGCTGATGGCTTTATGCACAGCTCTCTCACACTGCTGCACTTTCCCCGCAAAATGACAAAATACTGCAGGAGCAAGGTGAGGTCACCACCAGAGGAGATAGGACAGAGTCTCTGAGCTGGAAGGAAACAGCAGAGGATATTACTTGTCACGCTGCTATGGAAGAGATTACTGCCAGGGAAGACTGAGCTGAATGGACACCTTCAACAAAAAAGACGACAGTGCTACAGCTGCAGACTCTTTGAAATCCTTTCCTGCGAGCAACAGCATTACCTCTGCTTCACTAAGATTCAGCTTCAAGGAGCTCTTCTTCCTTCATAAGACTGTCCTGATGTGAAGGATGCAGCTCTGCGTGGGGGCAAATAGGAAAGGCTGCGTGGTACCTGTGTGCTGCTGGCACTCAAAGCGGTGTTGCCTCATCAGTTTATCTTTGGGCTTCACAGAGGTGTTAGAAAAGGCTGGAGAGGAGCTGATCTTTGTGAGACTCCACGAACAAAGGGCTTGGAGGTGCAGCTTTATTTAGTCCATTTTAGCATTTCACCCTGCAGTCCTGACTCCCGTTTGCCACGAGAAGGCGGACCTGCATGGTCTCCGGCATCAAAGCAACTTGATGAGGTTGGTAGCTGGTGTTTGGCTAGCTTCGCCCAGCGTGCTCAGGAGCGGGCACGCAGCTGACGGCGGGCAATAAGCTGGAACTGATATACTATGGGGCGGGAGGCTTCCTTCATGTCTGTGGGATGGAAATGGCATGGACAAGAGTTTGGGGGACAGGGAGGAAGGGGGTATTTTTTACATCACCCAGAACTTCCCAGGTGTAACTGCACTGCTCCCTGGGAGCAAAGACAAGCTGTTGGTTAGTGTGTACAAGCCATTTTATTTCAGAAAGCCGAAGATAAGAAGAGTGGCTCTGCCTAAGTGCAATTTGAATTAAGGTTACTATAACAGTTTTGGGCGGAGCTTGGTTTCTTCAGCGTTTTGATAGCCATTTTGCACACACATTCCCGATCATACTTTCTCAGGGTGGAAAATTCAGCCACCAGGTTTTAGCCCTGCTTTTTCTTCCTGGTGAGAGCTGTAAGCCCGGGTGGTGATCGGAATGTAATTTCACAAATTATTTGGAAGTGTCACCCTACTCGGGTGCTCCTTTTCATGTCTTTATCAATATCCACAAAATATTCCCTGATTTGAAAGCATTTCCTACCTTAAGAATAATAGAATTTCACTCAGGAATATATAGGTTTTAATAGTTCTCATCAACCGACTGTGGGTTTACTAATAAGTACAAGAAACGTGATGGACGAGAAACATGAGAAGACTCTGGAAACTAAATGTTTTGAGGATTCATCTTCTTGAATGGTGATTCATGCATGCAATTCCCATGAGCATTACCAGGAGTTATGGATAAAAACCCTAGCACATCAAGAGGGGAACATAACCCCTGGTGGTTAGGAATTAAAAGCATTCCGAGTGGCACAGAGTCTCATCTTAAGACACAGAGTCACTGTGTGCATCTAAATCCCTGTACACCGAGATGCGAATGCGTTAGGATCACAGCAATAACAACGACTATGCAGCTTGTGCTGTGCTTTTGAAACTGGATGACACAGACCCATCATTCCAAATTAGCGATTTAAAATTGCAGGTGGCTGGTGTTTTCAGTTTTCATCCACCCTGTAAGCCTGGAGATGGTTTCACTAATACAGCACTTCCCAGATGTTTAAAACCCAGGTGTGCAACAGTGTTCTTATTGATGAGATTTAAATTATCTTTTTTTTTTTTTCTGTGCTGCTTATGATAGGAGCAGAGATAACTGCATTGGGTCATATCTTTCATTATCACACAATCTTCCTTTCTTCCTTGCATTACTGACAATGGGTTTAATTCTTTCTACAATGACTTTGTTGAGATTGTACATATATTTGTGTACAGGGTATGCCCTTGCCTCGAACCAGGATAGTAACTTCCCTTTTCATTCCATTGTAAGCAGTGTATCCATGCGCGCGCTCACACCCACAGCCATTATTTTACCAATGAGGGTTAAACCATATTATTAATGATTTTAACCATTTGTGGGGCTCATCTGTATGTTAGGACTGCTTCTTTTTGCTAGTTTTGCAAACCTTTGGATGTTGTCCCTGCACCACCAGATTTCAAAGTCTCATAGTTATTCTAGTTCCCGTTCGTATTTCTGAGGTTTAATTCAAACCTCATTTGCTTGTCTAATAGGGGATGGCACCTGTTGGAGTGGGTCCAGAGGAGGCCACCAATATCATCAGGGGGATGGAACACCTCTTCTGTGAGGACAGGCTGAGAGACTTGGGGTTGCTCATCCTGAAGCAGAGAAGGCTCCGGGGAAACCTTAGTGCAGCCTGCCAGGACTTCAAGGGGGCCCATAGGAAAGATGGGGACAGACTTTTTAGCAGGGCCCGTAGTGATAGGACAAGGGATAATGGTTTGAAACTAAAAGAGCGAAGATTTCAAATAGACCTAAGGAAGAAATTTCTCACAAGGAGGGTGGTAAAACCCTGGCCCAGGTTGCCCAGAGAGATGGTAGATGCCCCATCCCTGGAAACTTTCCAGGTCAGGTTGGACGGGGCTCTGAGGGACCTGCTCTAATTGAAGATGTCCCCGCTCATGGCAGGGTGGTTGGACTAGATGGCCTTGAAAGGTCCCTTCCAACCCAAAGACTCTATGAGTCTATGATCTGTTTCAGGACACATATACATTACACAGGTACTTCCATCAGAACCAGTCCTCCTAATGCATTTACAGTCAGTCAAGAGACACGGGCACAACTTCTCTCAGTCTCACAATGTCAGATCCTTATGCCCAGTGACTCTAAAGGGAGTCCAGAACACTTGTCCGGGATGATGATGTGCACACTGTAGGTGTCTGCACTCCGGTGAGATGACCTGTACCTTGCAAGCCAAACACAGCCATTCATAAAAACTGACTCGGAGCCACCAAAATTCTGAAACTCACAGGAAAGTGGCCACAATCAATCTATAGATTCAGAAAGAAGCAAAACCCTTTTGACGCAACTTGTGCAATGCCTTTCATTGTGTGTATCATTAATGCACACCTTCAAGGAACTCATCAGATTTGCTCATGGATACCAAAGAAGTCCTAAGGCTTTGCTATGTCGCAATGGACTGAGGCAAAGATCAAAGCCGTGTAGAGCTGGAAGGCAGGTGATCCACAGACATAACCATCTGTAGTTTCTTTTACCATCCCCATCAGCTGATTCATCTTCCTTAAACCTTCTCCAAAGGGGAGAAGGGGCAGCTATTTACTGAGTCCACAACAGCAGTGACTATGTTTCTGAGTTTTCTGCCAAAAGACCATCAACCTAAGGCCCTAGATATACAATAATTAGCCCAAGAAAAGTGACCATCTGACAGCCAAAGATGTGGCAACCTTGTAGGAGCAAAACTTGTGCTCTGAAAGAGGTATTACCTCACATGCATACACACAAACACATTTATAACCATGGAACTTAACCACACTGTCACATTGTCTCTAAAATTTTAACATATTCCAAAGCACCCTGAGATACTTCTAGGATTTCTAATTCAATTCTTGTAAACAAGAAAGTCAGACACATACCAAAAAAAGTGCCTCCTGGTCACCAGGTCTTTTACATTTATGCATGCAGCTTACACCTGTAAAGGTTTTTTTCTACTATATGGAAAATTATGGAGATCTGGGGAGTTGTGCGTATTTTCCTTTAAGATACGCTCAGGTCCACCAACACTCATGGATTTGAAGCAAGAATCCTAGGGTGAAGCACTGTCTCCTGTGCTGTTCAGCGAGTCATACAGGACTCACTCAGTGTTTGCTCCTGCTTTAAAATGTCTGAGGCCCATAGACAAAAATAAAAATATACATATGGGGCTATAGCATGAATCAAATAAGCAGGTACTTTCTGTGATGCAACAAGCAGCAAAGCAGACAGTCCTCTTCTAAAAGGACTGCAGGATGGCAGACTAAAGTACAAGACCCTGAAAATGGAATAAAACCATCACTACCGAAGAGCTGAGTTTGCAGTAGATATTTCTCTTATCAAAACCTGTAGCTGGAATTGCTGATATGGGAATTTCCCAGGTTTTTACTAGTCAGAGAAACAGGTCATCTTGGGGGGAAACTGTCTCCTGGAAGATGAAGAGCTGTGACCCAACAACTAAATAAGTGTAGGAAAAGGTCTGCCTATACAGCAAGGTGTTAGAGATATTATCATTCCTGAAAATGCCAGGGAGCTGGATTCACAAGACTTCCAGCTGCATAACCTTGTCTTACATGACACCTCCCACCTCTACCACCTGCAACATGTACCTTTATGAAAATAACCCCAAAGTGTATTCGTTTAGAGAATGATACTAGAAATAAGCACTATCAGTATTCGGGTTTGCTATCATGCCAACACATGCCATATTTCAGAAAATAAAATATAAGCTGTGGAGTACTTGGACTACTATATTTTGCTTTTTCTTCCTATTTCTGAATGAATCACTCTCCTAGTTATTCCACTGTAATTTTTACTGCCAAGGAGCGGCTTGAATTTGCATTTTCCTCAAACAAGAAATGCCGAACGCAAATGTTCTGTACAGCTTCTTGAAGCACCGCAGTGAGTGAACTCACATTTCCCTTATTTTCAAGAACTGAAACTAGGAACTTGGCCTTGGGAGTCACGCTCAGCCACTGCTGGCGCAGAAGCACTGCTGGGTGACATCTGTCATCAGCCACCGCTGAGCTGAAATGTTCAGTTCCCAGCAGCAAGTTGTGCATTACACAAACAAACAAACAAACAACCTTCCAAGAATTCTCCAAAAGCAGTTTGAGGCAGAAATGAATTTGAGAGAATTCAATATATTTTTCAGCCACTTCCCCCATCAGAAAAAAACTCACATTAAGTGTCACGTGAATTGTGCACTGAGCTCTGCATAGATTAGTTAGAATTGCAAAGTGAAAAATGTCAGACGGCAATTTTGATCGGGCTAATTGTGGTCTATAGCACTTGTCCAGACAGAGGATTTTAGGTGGTACCTTAATCTACGGAAAATACCTAATAGAGATATGCCTTTTAACTCCTAGAGAAAGATGTATGAAGAAGCAATAGCTTGAAAACTCAGCTGGAGAAAATCTAGAAATAAGGTAAACATTTATAATACCAAAAGTGGTTAATTGTAGTCACAGACATCCAGCAAAATGAGGAACCATCTATCTCTTGAAATCTTTGAATCAAGAATGGACAGGACATTTTAACATCACAAAGTGTTGAACTTTACAGCTATTTTAAACTAATAAAATGTTCTGGTCTGTGACGGGCAGTATGTCGGATCTAAGCACCACCCAGACTTAAAATGTTGACTCCATGAAAGCAAAGGGGTGGACATAGCTCTGTGACTGCATAAGACGAACCAGCTTGTCCCTGACCTCTAAAGCCTGGGACAAAGATTATTTAGGGGCTAGACTTTTTCTTGACTGAATTTGAAGCTATAGGGAAGTTCTCTGAATCAGAAAGGCAGCTGATAAATTAGGCAAGACACGCTTCAGCATTTTTTATAGATTCTGAGGGCCCCACAATTACATCTGTTTAAACATTTTGCCATCCAACCCCATGGGGTTCAGGATACTTGGATTCCCTTCTTGATTCACCTTAGATCTGTTATGGGGTCCCAGGCACGATGGTTCTCCCACTCCGTTTACCTCTCCCCAAAATCAAAACCACTTTTCTATTTAAACTGCAGACTCTGGGGACAGGGCTCTGACCCCTTCCTTGTTGCAAAGTTTGCCTGACAGATAATAGCTTAAAAAGATTTCTGTCACAGCACTCTCTTTCACATGCTTTAAATGCAAAAAAAAAGAGGGAAGACTTGACTTTACCCTGCCTGGATCCTACTGCATCCCCAAAAATGAAGTTAAATACCTGATTAGAAGGCAACAAAATGCTTTTCATAAAGAACAAAAACCTATCTGTATTTTAAAAATGGTATAAAACTGCTGTGGGTGAGAGCTTAAGTCTCAACATGAGTGTGTTAGGTTGAGGTTTAGAACATCATTACTTGCTCTTATTTACCAAATGTCTTACCCACCATATTATCTGCCTTTTCAGATGTGTACTGCTTTTGATATTTAATTGGTTTTATTTACCAAATGTCTTACTCACTAGACTATCTACTTTTTCAGATGTGTTCCCATTTTGATTTCGCTGTGAAGTGAACCAGCATATCAGAACAGCGACACACAAGGCTTCCTCAGCATCTTGGTGCCTTTGACGCAGTGTCCAGCACCTCTGCAGGCCCCTCTGGTGGTTTAGCAAATGGCCTTTCTCCCCTCCACGGTCTACGATTCAACTTTGTTGAATCCCTCGTCAGCACATAGAGAAATTAATAAGGCATTGACCGTCGTAGAGGTGAGCTAGAGATGCCAGAGATTGTGTCTTCTCCACCTTGCTGACGTGCCTTTCTGCTTTTGGTTTTCAGGTACCATTTGGAATGATTTATCTCCCTTTGAAAAGAATAACTTCACCACCTGAAATGGTTTGAAATGTTGCACTGCATTTCTTTTCTCAAGGCTAATTACTGTGGCAAGCTGGTCTCATTCCCCAGATATCTGAAGCCTGTAGTCAACAGCAGCTCAATATTCAAAGCATTGGAAGACCCTGGGGGTTTTTAGTGACTCAGTGCTAAATATGTTCTTAAATCTTCTGCTGGAGGGGAGAAGATACTCACCATCAGGGTCTTTTTGTGGTGGTGGCAAAGAGCAGCTCCAACAACCCATCACAGGCTGGGGTGTTAATGTGGGGGTCCACGCAGGCAAGGGCTGTCTCTGGAGATGGACACCCTCTGCATCATCACAGGAACCCAACGCAATGTTCCCAAGCAATTCTCACCTACGGTGTGATACCTCTCACAGCCTCCCATGGGACTGGTACACCATAGTGCACGCCCTGCAGACCCCAGGTCGGCATGCCTGTATTGCCAAGGAGTCAGCAATAAAAGGGGCAAAATTGCATCAGTCGTGGGATTTTTCACATTTCACCTCATCTTCATGAGCATTCTTCACCTCTTTGTGGCTTTGAATTTGCAATTAAAGCCCCCGGAGGTGGGAACAAAAAAGGCAACTTTTGTGTGAAGAACAGTAAACTCTGTGCAGTAGATTGGATTTATTGTCTCCTTATACAATAAAATCCATTTTTTGCCTAATAAAACCTAGCTGTTTGCACTGACTTCTTAAGAACCCTCTCACATTTAATATAAAAAACATCTCCAAGTGACAGTTTGTCCCAGACTTTCTGGTAGCTGAAAATCTAGAGCACAAACGATATAGTTTTCTAAAAACTAAACACTTTCAGTGTATTCTTGAGGAAAGCAAACAAATTTACCAGAAATATCTAATAATGAAAAACTCTGGAGAAATTAGCAATAATTATACATTGTCATGATCAGAATATTTTCCTATGTTTGTACAGATCTCAATGCTTTACAAGCTTCTCCATAGTTTCAGATACCTGGAACTAGCAAACAAGTATTAGCAAAGTATGAATGTCTCTAATATTACTTAAAAAAAGCCTCTCCTGCTGTATGCAAGCCAATGAAAAATGAAAAACAGTGGCAGCAAATATCAATAGTCTATCCTTTAGGATACTTCAGATTGTTCTGTTTTACCAAAAGTTGGATTCATTTTCGGCTTACAATGGGCAGGCTGAATTTTAATGCATTTTACCCTCTTATTGTTTCGTCTAATAAAAATGTCCTTAGCTCATGACAAACACAATGATGAAAACTGATGGCTTGATATGCAAACTTTGACCCACAGCAATAGCCTACTATGTCACCAGCCGGGAAAATTCCAAGCGAAAACGTTTTTGACAATAAGCAATAAAGGAATAGCATTCCAGGGAGGAACTCGTACTTGAGGCTGACAACTAGGCAAGAGATTAAAAAGGAGAGAGAGAGTGAATTTTAATGACCTGGAATGCTCTGGAAGATAAGTTTGGTGTAAGTATCAAAAAATTACAACAAAGAATGCAAACATGATAGAGCCCAAATACACATGAAACTCTGAAGGTCTCTTAAATGCCAAATTTAAGAAGAAAAGCTTTGGTTTATCTTCTATCTCTTTTCTGTTGCTTATGATTTTTTTCTGGGAAGATGACTTCTGCCTAGTTATTCTCTCAAACTAACTCCCTCTCTCACCTTGACACCATTGGAGCTGGATCAATTCTCCTTGTGAATTTAGACTGTCAATGCCCACTACCGAAACCGGCGGTGCAGGGGCTGACCTCAGATCCTGTCCCCTCAGTTCCACAAGGTGTGACTTAAGTATAACAGCATTCTGGAGTTGGGTGGCAAGGCAGAAGCTGTAGTCAGGGTTGACCAGCTGAAACATCACCTTTACCTGGAAAAGCACAGAGGTCTTTCAAATAAAGGGACAAATGACTGACTGAATGGAACAGGAAAAATGTGCATCTAGCTGAGCATCACCTTGCTCACATGGCCAGTAGCAGATGCCTGATGGAAAAAGGGGAAGAGAACAAGCACACCACTGTGTTTCCCTTGGCATGTTTAGAAGTTGTACCTTGGTGTGTCATAGACCTGCTGGACTTTTGTCCCATCAATTTGTCTCATCCCTTATCAGAAACTTGGAACTAATCTCTTGCACTTACTGAGCTACTTGTCTACAGAAAAATAATGTCTTTCACCCAAAGTCAAGAAGATGACAATATTTTGAAGTCAGGAATCAGAAGGAACCCACCTGACCTCCAGCAGAATCAGTGTAAAGATCCCTGGGTTGGTGGCCAGGGTCTCCATCCAGCTTGTGCTCTGGTTTAAGGGGACATACACATGTACGTAGACATAAACACTTTCTGGACTTGTCAAATCGGGGCCCACACATCCACCTCAGTTAGAGGGGATGCCTCCACTAATAGTCTTCTAATCTTCCTTTTCCAAAAACCCAGATCTGCCTGCAGTTCAGAGCAGAAGCTGAAGGTGTTTTGTAGGTCTGAAGGCTGATGAGGCTGTTACAACAATTAAAAGCACCAGGACCCAGACACTTCAGAGAGGGCACCACTGGCTTGCCCAAAAGTTCTAGGTAGATTATTAGGGTTTGTTGTGGACATTTGACAATGAAGGCACCTGGCTTTTCTTCCCTCCCAGCTTCTGCAGTCCCTAAGCACCAGCATTTACTGAATTCTCTTTTCTTCCAAGGAAAAAAAAAAAAAAAAGGAGGAAAATTTGTACAAAAAAATAAATCCTACTTTTGTTCTGGATAAAACTAGGTCAGCATTTTCCATCCTCACTGTCATTTTTCTGCAGTGTGATTCGTACAAAGCATCATCATTCCAGTAAAAGGTATTTATAAAGTGAGCTTTGACAAAACAATTGTATGAGTTTTTTTGCCAGAAAGGCTTTGGCATCTGTCACTGCCAGGAAAGATTTAAGATCTAGGTAGAATTTTCATCTCTCACAATGACTTGGCCTATATTGTCTAGATCTAATAGATGTAACGTTTTAAATCCCCTTGTGCAGTGAAGCACTACAAATTGCAGCTATTTAGAAATCCCCCTCCTCCATGGAAAATTTTCAGTGGAAAAAGTATAAATGTTTCCAGGATTTATTTTCACCCGGCACTCCCACAACCCCCCAGTTCTCTTGATTCAGAGGCAAGAAAATAGTACCACAAGGGAGCTGGAGCATGCCAAAAATAGTACCCCATGGGACCAGAAGGGTGCCAAGAACACAGGCTACTGTGGGCAGGGGGTATGACAGAGGTTTTGCTGAAAGAAGTGAGAGAACATTTTCACCAGGACTGGGGAACAAAGACAACTTTTTTCATTTCTTCATAATTTGCAACCAGCTGGTAAACCAAGACCCTTTGCCGCACATATTTCAGTGCAATTACATACAGGAAAAAGTGATACCTGAAATTTAAAAATAAAGAGAAAAATATTTGTAATTTTCTTGCCATCTTTTTCAGCTTGCACGTAATCAGGACTAGTTAAAGCTTATTGTGTACACACAGACTATTCACTCTGGGGCATTTACTCCATTGTGGTGACAACCCAGCGCAAAGACAACATCTCCACTTACCCCACTCTCCCCTCTCCATTAGGAATATTCATAGCAATCTCGGAGCCCCTTAACTCTTCAATGAAAGAAGATTTGCTGGTGCAAAATACAGCTCTGGTGCACACTTCTCATCAGTTCTCCAGTCACGTTGTCCCTGAAAAACAAATATATGAGAGAGTCACCCACTGTTGATACATAAAACAAGCACAGAAGATCTACATCAGGCACAGAGACGAAAGAAAAATGGACTGAGAGGCCCCGAGCTCACTAGCATCCCTATGTCTCATTAATAAAAGAGGGGTACAGACTGATCGGCAAGACAGGAAAAGTTGGAAAGTACAGACATGCGCAAAAGAGAGAAGCATAGGAGAACTGCACTGGCAAAAATAAGAGATGGATGAAGGAACACAGGGCTGAAGTCAATGGGTTTATCTGTAGAAGTGTTAGTAAAGGCATCACAATCTGGCCCGCATTTGCACTGAGGTTCTTGTTCTTGGGTAGAGTCAGAGAAGAAGACAGGATAAAACCTTAGATGGAGAGGGGGAGGAAAGGCAGAGGGGAGTTCAGCACATCCCACAGCTCTGGAGACAAGGCAGGAGCCCAGATGCAGCCATAAACTAGTTAATCCCAAAAGCTTCATCTGAACTGTCCTAAACCA
>NW_010564638.1:0-4227 GCF_000687285.1 Phaethon lepturus | reverse complement strand
GCATCCCTGCAGCCCGGTAATAGCTCAGCGTCGCTGATAATAGCCACAGCATGTCCAGCAGAACAGCGAGGTTAGTCAGTAAATCAATATTATGTCAAATCCCAAAGTCAATCTGAGTCTGATTCATCTCGAAAACACAGCTCCCACGTCTTCAAACACAGTCAAATTCTTTACGGGAAAAAAGTCTCCGCTTCCCTGGGTGTTGTGAACAAGTAAATAAGTCTAGCAAAATCCAAACACAATTTGGCAGGATATAATACTTGTTGGAGATAATCCTACCTGCTGAAATTTCCTTTTAACCTCAGTGAAGACTCCAGTAGATGCTAAGTATAATCAGGACAGATACCAATTCTCTCCCACTGGAAAGCAGAGCAAACAGTCTTCAAAATACTATTCTTTCATATCGGAGCACGGCAGCAAAGGAAAAGTTCTAGAAATAGTTACTGTGGGCAATTTTCTCCTGGAAAGTGATTTTGACTGTGGTAGGTCCCCCAGGGGAATAACAACATAATTCAGCCCATGCTTTTCAGGCGATGGAGAACCAGGGAGTTCCCAGGTAGGGGGATTGCAGGTTCCCACGGTAGGAGTTGGTTCGGTTTCTCCTGAACACAAGGTGGGTTGGGAAGGATCATGGCAAAGCTGTTGTCAATATTTCTTACCGGTCGAAATCCCATAACTACAATTTCTGCCTTGCCACCCAGCTTGAAAATGGCTCTCAAGTATTACAGGACGGGGATGGCTGTTGTGGTCATCTAAAGATACACTTTGCAAATAGGTTGTCCCGAGGCTCCACAAAGAAGTTTTCTGGAAATGCTAATTATGTAACACAAAGTGTTTATTCAACTTCAGTTAAAGCTCTGATCATGTATTAATCATAAATTTTGCGGCAAAAAAGCATGATTTCCCTGATGATTAGAGGATTGATATCACTGTTATTAATTATCAGTTGTGACATGGAAGGCTGCAGTGCTAGTGCCCCTGCAGAGGTAGGTGCCATATATATCCTCCTGAAGAAGCATCCTTGGCCCTGGAAAACTTAGAAACCTAAAGAGACAATGCAGACAAAAGAACTACCATTATCTTCCTTTTCCAGATGGGGAACTGAGGCACAGAGAGATTAAGTGACTTGCCAACATCTGTGGAAGAATGGAGGATTAAACCTTGATCTCCTGAGTCCAAGTCTGGTCTTCAGTCACCGGCCCAGCCTTCCCACTCCTGCTAAAGTGTTATTGCTATCATCTGCTCAGTGGTTTTTCCTACCCATTTCTACCTAATCCCTTTTCAAGGTAGCCCTTCAGGGACTGTTACTATGTGGGTCAGGGCTTGATGCAGCCATGCCAAAGAGGGACATGCTGTTTCGTCCTGTGGGCACCGCTGGCACGGCTGGCAGGTACCACTGCTGGGTGGCATCACGGGAACAAGGACTGACAAAGTCACTTCTGGCTCAAGGCAGAAAAGCCACGAAATCACTGGGCAGGTTTTTTGGGCAGTGAAAGAGGATGCCGATTGCTGTGGCTCTCACTGCATCTGCAGTTCCCATCCTAGCGAGGCTAAAAGAGTGTGTTCATGTAGGAAGAAGGTTTGTAAGATGGGGCTGTAAGACAAGCAGAAAAAATCGGAAAGCTCTATACTGGATGGATCCCTGGGCTCTATCAGTATTTATTTCTTGCCCTGCAATACCACCTGCAGGTCCCAGTCCAGGGCTGGACGCTGAAGAGAAAACGTGGTCTTATAGCCCAAGGGGCAGGTCCCAGCCCTCAAACTCCACCGTTGCCTGTCTGATCGCTGGGGCGGGTTCGGATGATGCTCTGCCGTCGTGCAGGCGTACCCCATGCCGCGTCGCTGCATGCGTTGTCCACACCGGTCCCCTCAACCCAAACTTTGCCTTGCCAAAAAACCTGTATGGAGAAGGGCTGCAATGAAAATGAGGTTCCCAGCTGTCTTTGAGGTGGAAAGCTGCCAGTCCTGCCAAGGACCCAGGCAACGCTGCTATTTCCCGTGCCGTTTGCACAAGGTCAAACCTTTGTCCTCTGCTGGCAAGTGATGCATTGGCATGCGGACCCCGAGTGGGATTGCCCCGCTCCCCCAGCCCGCATCAAAATGGGGGGACGAGGGTGGAGGGTGCCACCGCCAGGCCCTCGCCTCAACGCCTGTCACCCCGATTGCGGTGGGCGAGAGATCACAGGCGAGCGGCAGTATCTGCTCAAGAGACATCAGACGGCATCGGAGCAAGGGTAATCCATTTATTTTTAGAGAAGTTTTTCCACTCGGAGATCATACACACTGCAGATCACAGAAACACATGCAAGCATGAAATTTAATTTTTAAGAATTCTTTTCCTGAGGCTTCCATGTAAAGCGGCAGTGAATGGGAAAAACTATAATCATGACAAGACAATTACAGAGGGGTTTTTTGCTAAGCATGAAACTTTGAAAAAAATGTTTTGGGAAAGGAGGAGGAAAAAAAAACCCCGACTAAAAAAGTAATTTTTGTCCAGTTGTCTTGTTCCACTGAAGGTGAATTAGACATCACGTCACATAAGTGACTTTTAAAATAATAATCGGCTTTAAAGTACTCAAGAAAAAAAATAAATGCTTGAATTTGAACTAGTTTTCCTGGTTTGGTTCTTTTAGCAACACAGTGTGTATGCAAATGTGGAAAGTGTCTGCAAACTCCTAAATGCTGCAAAACACACGCACTTGTGCTTTTAGCATGAAAGGACTGGGAGACACACATTAGGATTTGCGGGATTATGGTGAGAAAGCAAGAGTGATAACTTTGATGTTCTTTAAAAAAAAAAATGGTGAAAAGACAGAAAACCGCAAGTGGTTTTTCTCTTCTTGGCAAAGCCCCCCAGGAACGAGCTAGCATGGAAAATGAATCCCCTCTCATCTTCCAGAGAGGCAATTCCTCCCCTTCCAGCCTAAAGTTCACCGACATGGCTGTGCGGAGAGCTCAGACGCTGCGTGTCTGAGCCCTGCTTAGCCTGTGGATAAACAGAGAGGTTAGTTTCTACAACAGGCAGCCACGTAAAACTTCTTAAGTAGCAAATATTCCCTGCAAAAATAAATACCTATTGTACATCCGGAAACATAAAATAGAACCGATTTGGTATCGGCGAGAAATACGTGATCACCACCTCGATGGTCACGTAGACGGGAATTTTAACTCTGGGGAAGGTTTCGAACTGGTTTCTTGTTAAAGCCAGTCCTTTCTCGGAGCAGGTCTCCTCTGATGTAGCAACAACTGCGTAGTTTAGAGTTTTTCACAACTGCTGTATTCATAACTGCGGCATTCCAGCAGCTTTAAGTAAGAAATAGAGAATCTGGTAAAGAAATAGCCCATCGATTCATAGCAGAGGGAATTAAGATGTTTAAAATTGCTCTGAAACTTTTCAGCTGTCCTTACTCAAGAGGCAGGGGTTTTCATGCTGATCGCTTAGATGGAAAATGGTATAAAAAAGAAATTCTAAAAGGGTTTACCTCGATTTTGTAGCGTTGCAGCATCCCTTTGGGTCTCTCGTCCCTGCATCAGGCAACGCTCAGCCTCGATCAAAGGTGGGAGCGTCATGCTCAGCTCCTCCAGGTCTAGAGACAACACAGCAAAATAATTTGTCGAATTGTCAAAACTTAACAGACATAGTAGAGGAGCAGACTGGGAAAATTTGGATAGACTGTGCCTTCACCCAGTCCTAATCTCACCACTGGAGGCTGTAAACACGATGGGTAAAGTGACAGTCTGGCTACAAATCTGTCTGGCAGCTTCATTAGACATCTTTCGCCTGACTGATTAAACTGCATTTAAGACCCACTTTCATTTTTTCAAGTCTTTTGTTTAAATTAAAAGGTCATGTTTTCAAGCGAGTGATCCGCTGCCCTCTCCAGTCTCCTGCCACAATACAGTTACATTAGTACTAGTGTTGCACAAAGCGCCTTGAATAAGATCCACAGACACCAACAAATGTCGCAGCCAGCGGAGGTTACAGAAAGGGGTTTTTGTCTGTTCGTTATATGCCACAGCAGGGATACAAGCTTGAAAAGTCCCCCAGCCTCAAACTTTGACTATTTCTGCTGTGCACCGGGAGGCTTGCAAAGAGGACTTGCTACTTTTGCAAGTTTATTAAAGTAGCCGGGTTTGTCCGGCGCGTCTCGCTCCACCTTGCTTTTGCCGCTGCCTCGCCACCTCGGGAGCCAAAAGGGATTTTTGGTGGTTAGACAGAAAAAAAAA
>NW_010564637.1:0-13549 GCF_000687285.1 Phaethon lepturus | reverse complement strand
AGCACCGGCCCTGGCCCCCACCTTCGGCATCTCCCGGGCCCGCACGCAGAGGGACGCTTCTCCCTGCAGGCTTCCTGCTCCTGTGCGGCTCTCCGCTGCAGCCGCATTCACGGGGGCTTAGTGCTCAGGCACTGCCTCCCGCAGTGACCCTCCTGGGGACGGAGGGACATCAGCTCTCCGCAGATGCACCCTTTCTCCGCACCACCTCCCTCAAAGAGGCACAAGTACGGAGGGCCACCAGCCCCTCGGGCAGCAGCCACCCCCCAATAGGGAGCTCTCTTCCTTCCTCAGCAGTACCTAGCCCTCTGACCCACGGGCACAAATGGGCTCCTCACAGCTGCCCTTCTCTCTGGGCCCTGCCAGGCTCCCCAGGCCAGGCTCTTCTCCGAACACCTCCGAACACCCCCCACGCAAGCAGCAGCAGAGAGCTCCAGAGGTTCCACAGGAGGTGGCTGACACAGGTGTCAAAAATCATAAAACGAGGCTACGGGGTAGGCAGCGAAGGTGCAACATCCTGGATTTCATCTTGAGCAGGCAATGCAACTGCATAGCCAGAGTCTTCCCGGATTTCTCTGGGAGTGAATGGATTGAGAGCAGCCCTGCTGAGAAGGACATGGGGGTACTGCTGGATGAAAAGCTGGACGTGAGCCAGCAATGTGCACTCATAGCCCGGAAGGCCAGCTGTCTCCTGGGCTGCATCCAAAGCAGTGTGGCCAGCAGATCAAGGGAGGGGATTCTGCCCCTCTGCTCTGCTCTGGTGAGATCCCACCTGGAGTCCTGCATCCAGCTCTGGAGCCCTCAGCACAGGAAAGACATGGACCTGTTGGAGGAGGTCCAGAGGAGGGCCACCAAAATGATCAGAGGGCTGGAACACCTCACCTGTGAGGACAGGCTGAGAGACTTGGGTTTTTCAGCCTGGAGAAAAAAAGACTTCGGGGAGACCTTATTGCAGCTTTCCAGTACTTAAAGGGGGCCTATAAGAAAGATGGGGACAGACTTTTTAGTGGGGACTGTAGTGACAGAAAAAGAGGCAATGTTTTTAAACTGAAAGAAGACAGGTTCACATTGGATATAAGGAAGACATTCTTCACGGTGAGGGTGGAACAGGTTGCCCAGAGAAGTTGTGGATGCCCCATCAGTGCAAGTGTTTAAGGCCATTTTGGGCAGAGCTTTGAGCAACCAGATCTAGTGGAAGATATCCCTGCCCATGGGGCAGGGGCAGTAGACCCATTGATCTTTAAAGATGCCTTCCAATGCAAACCATTCTGTCATTCTATGATTCCATGACTTGTGTGACCAGCTGTCGTGGCCAGAAGACCACCGCACATTCATTCACAGCTGTGGATACCCCAACAAGTTACAGCAGCAATCTCTATTTGCCCTGCAATCCTGTCTCCTTGACTGCAAGGACTAGATACTTTTTAAAACATGAGAGCTAAACATCTTCACCCAATTTTGAAAGCTTACAGAGCATTTAGAGAAGCACAGTCTTGAAATAAACTCAGAACTGGTAACTTCGCTTATGGCCTGCTTCTATACTTCTTGCTCCTGGGGACACATGGTCTTCTCTCAGGCACTCTCCTCATCCAGACAATCCTCTCTGTCTGCCTTTTAGTTATACACATACCCCTCCCGCTGCCCCCATACTATCATGATTTCACAACCAAAATCTCTTGACAGTGCCTTCCATAAAGAGACATGCTTTCCCAGGTGCTTGTCTAAGTCAACACCATAATGTTGCTGTGTTATATCAGCTCTAGAATTGTACCAGGCTACTTCCATTTCTTAAAAACTTATTTTTTATATATATATTTTTAATATCTTTTGAAGGTCATTTTATAATCCTCAATGTTGCAGAGGAAAACTTGAAAATACAACTGGGCTAAACACCAGAAATTTATACCCATAGAAAGTCCATCCTCTATCATTCCAATGCTTATGCCAGTTTGATGATTTTCATGGGACCTGTCTGGTGATCATGCAAGTACTGACACTTCAGTACTATGTCTAGATCTCCTTGTGCTGAAAGACCTATATGTGCACATTCAAAAGGCTGCTTCCCCCTATAAAAAGCCCTACCCACACAGTCCAATTAAATTCCTGTTATTTTTCTCAAGTATTATTTCCTTGCATAATGTTCAGAGCAGATTGTATTGTAGTTATACACTGTATTTAGTTACACTACACTGAGTTACAGCTTAATATTTCACAGAATCACAGAATCATTAAGGTTGGGAAAGATCTTTAAGATCATCAAGTCCAACCATCAACCCAACACCACCAAGCCCACTAAACCATATCCTGAACTGCCATGTCTACACCTTTTTTGAATACTTCCAGTGATGGTGACTCCACCACCTCCCTGGGCAGCCTGTTCTAATTCCTGACCACTCTCTTAGTAAAAAATTTTTTTCTAATAGCCAGTCTAAACCTCCCCTGGTGCAACTTAAGGCCATTTCCTCTTGTCCTATCACTAGTTACTTGGGAGAAGAGACCAACACCCACCTCACCACCAACCCCCTTTCAGGTAGTTGTAGAGAGCGATAAGGTCACCTCTTAGCCTCCTCTTCTCCAGACTAAACAACCCCAGTTCCCTCAGCTGCTCCTTCTAAGACCTGTTCTCCAGAACCCTCACCAGCTTCGTTGCCCTTCTCTGGACATGCTCAAGCACCTCAATGTCCTTCTTGTATTGAGGAACCCAAAATCGAACACAGTATTTGAGGTGAGACCTCACCAGTGCCGAGTACAGGGGCATGATCATTTCCCTACTCCTGCTGGCCACAGTATTTCTGATACAGGCCAGAACGCTGTTGGCCTTCTTCGCCACTTGGGCACACTGCCGGCTCATGTTCAGCCGGCTGTCAACCAGCACCCCCAGGTCCTTTTCCGCCGGGCAGCTCTCCAGCCACTCCTCCCCAAGCCTGTAGCATTGCATGGGGTTGTTGCGTCCAAAGTGCAGGACCCTGCACTTGGCCTTATTAAACCTCATACAGTTGACCTCTGTCCATTGATCCAGCCTGTCCAGATCCCTCTGCAGAGCCCTCCTGCCCTCCAGCAGATCAACACTCCCACCCAACTTGGTGTTGTCTGCACATTATACCTGCAGCAATCACTGTATATCCATAATCTCACAATAAACCTCAACTTCTCAGCTAACATGAAAGTAGGTATGTGGGGCTATGTCCTCCAGTTGAGCCTGCCTGAGTAGAGAGACGTAAGTCCTATAGCTTACCTCCAGCTTTGGGGATCTACGTGTCAGTCATAGTTGCAGCAGGCAAGGTGCCATAGTGCTAGGATGCAAATATGTTAGTTGCAGTTTCTGTGGCCAGGAAAAAGACAAAAGAGCCAAATTCTTAAGTCTCATATTGAAAACATGAAATTTGACAGGTCAGAGTAAAAGCTGCTGGTAGAAATTATTAAAATTGTTCAATAATACTTTATTATATTGAAAGAAACAGAAAAATTCCAATGCAAAAGAGGTTAAACAGTACAGCAGTAAAAATGCATATACAGTATATTTGCACAGTAAAAACTCTATGCTTTATATGGTGATATGTGGCAAACACTTGCAAGGTGTACATTTATGTAAGCAAAATGGGCCCATTTAACTTCCTCACTTTTTACACTTAATGCACAAAACCCAATAGAGAAGATCTAAATAGACACTGCAAATACTAGCAGCTACTTCGAATCCAGGGTGCCATAGCTTTTACACTTCTGGAGTCCATTCACAAAAGATACCTATCTGAATTTCCTATGGCATCAGCCAAATCCTGGCCTGCTTTCTTCCTGAACATGATGCTGTGTCTGCCTGGATGCCCAATCCTCTGCTGTTCTTCACAGAATCATTAAGGTTGAAAAAGACCTTTAAGATCATCAAGTCCAACCATCAACCCAACACCACCATGCCCACTAAACCATGTCCTGAAGCGCCACATCCACATGTTCTTTGAATACTTCCAGTGATGGTGACTCCACCACCTCCCTGGGCAGACTGTTCCAACGCACTTGTTTTCCAGACCCCTCACCAGGTTCATTGCCCTTCTTTGGACACACTCCAGCAAACTCTTATCCTAACAGTTTTCAACCTGTTGGTCAGCTGCAGTCAAATCTGACTGACAGGTGGAGGTCTCCAATAGATAACAAAGTTCAAGTCTTGTGACAAACAGCAGGGTAGAGGAGAGGGACTGTACTAATGAGGACATATTGGAAGAGGTAGAAGAAAGTGATAGTTTCTGCCTGTTTGATGTCCTGCCAGTTTATCATTATCAACATACCAGCTAGTCCGTCCCACACATGTAATTTAAAACAAGACTCATAATACCATTTCTGTGCCTGCTGTCAGCCCAAAGATGTGGGAAGCAGCTCACGGTAACACAGAGGGTTTAGTGGGTACAGGGAGGGTACTAGAAATACTCAAGTTATGGTGCATGTTCTGGTTCCTATTATAGGTATTTTAAACCAGTTTGTAACACAAGAAAACTACAAAACTGGCATGATCAACTAATCAAGTATTCCTGCTAAAAGTGACAGGGAAGCCAATGTGGCCATATTGCCCTTGTACTTCACAATCTCCAACTGCAGAACAGCCATTGTCGTGGCTATCACAATTAAACCGATCTAGGCCCAGTGTGTTCTTTCACTGGCTAGAGATGAAGGGATGGAAGAATGAAAGATGAGAGTTAACTTTGCCTGAATTTAACCAGATTTAAGGTAAATACAGAATACTAACTTCCTGACAACTTTCTTAAGATTTCTCTGTTTTAATAAAATGAAATATTATAAGCAAGAAATACGTTTGTGTTTAGCTAGGCTCCATTGAAATACACCTTCAGACTTGATGCACCAGGCTGCTGTACCTAAACAAGGCAAATAAAACTGTATATTTCCTTTTTGCACTAATGATAGACAGTGGCACACTATTTTTAAATATTTTCTGCTTTCCACACACACACACACAACATCAGCTGAAAGGGTTCATCAAAGACGTCTTCCATACAAATGAAAGTTCTTCCCTGGTGGTCCATTTCAGGTGGTGCTCATGTTCTATCAAGAATGCATGAAGGAAGTGAGTTATTGAAAAATGAACTTTGTCTGCATGTTTATATACAGGCACTGCAGTCTGTTGTGATGGTGAGTTACCTGGGTACCAAAGACAGCCTAGCCATGACAGCACATAGCAAACTATGCATTAATTTACCTGTTTTCTCAGTCGAATAAGTTTGCTTGAGAAAGCCAAACTCCTGTGCTAGAAATTCCTAGTTTAATTCCTAGTGTGCTAATTTCCTAAGTTGATTTGGAACCAGCTTAGTCATCTCTACATTATACTAGATGATGCATTATATAGACACACATTTTAATTTTCTTTTGATTTGAGGCTGCAATTCTGTCTGTGTGACTGCAGATCTTTTTTTTTTTTGAGCAGATTTAGTTATTTTTACCATCATTTTTTATCCTAATCAATTGCCTTTTAAGCATCTGATTTCCCTTGGCAGGATCAAGCAGTGGAGGTAACTCATCTGGATGCAAGAGCAGTTTTCTTAGTCATAAGAGAAGCTGTGCAGTTCCCATGCAAATTTATTCTCTAGTTTACAAAGGATCACTTAACTGAATTTTTGGTTTGTTGAACAGAGAAATAGGAAACAACCTGAGGTGTTCTATGAATGGTGATAATGTGTCCTGTGATTGCTCCAATTTTTTGTCTTCTATTTGTAAGTAACTGTAAACTTATGATTAAATAAAACCTTGAAATTAATGTAAAGGTGGTGTGATATTTGCCTGAGTTTGCAAATTTCAAAACAACAAGTGGAAGAGGTGTTACTGTCCAATTTATATCAGTGAGATATCAACTTAGATGGACATGGACCATATTTAAATGTTACTATTACTGTTTTATTGGCCATCAAAGTCAGGGGAAAACCAAAATTGTGATTCTCCATCATCTAGTAGCTGAGATGTTTATTCTTGCTTAATGTTGGTGGATTTGTCAGAGTACTAGCAGTAATTGTGCTCCCCAGACAAGAACTATTAGAGATGAAGAAACCTAGCAAAAGGTGAGAAATATGACAGAAAACTACTGTCCTAAAAAGGGAGAACAAGGTGCAAATGTTAGTATTTCCATTAATAGACTGTTTTTAAGGCAATGAGAAGAAGTGTTGTGGTTTAACCCAGCAGGCAGCTAAAAGGACCACACAGCCATTTGCTTACCTGCACCCCAGCCTGGCAGGCCAGCCTGGGAAGCTGAACAGTCCTTGACTATTTAGGAACAACTGAAAACATCAGTATGTTATCAATACTATTTTCATCCCAAATGCAGAACACAGCACTATACCGGCTATCAGGATGAAAATTAACTCTATCCCAGCTCAAACCAGGAAAATAAGATGGATAGATGGATGGACAGACAGACAGAAGGAAGGAAGATTTAAGTAGTTAATGAAATATATATTTGTGTACAGTTAATTACTCTAGTAAAATATAGCATTTACATCTTTTGGAAGCATTATATGTGAGAATGAAATAAGATTAATAACTTGGCAAAGGCCTGGTCACTAACTGTGAGAAATACATGATTAACTGGGGGTGCTGCTCAGACAGAAATATCACAGAGTAATTAATTAATTTCATAGTCAAGATTAATTAATTTAATAGACAAAATTTTCCATTGACCTTCAGTATGTGCAAAATTACTAATTTAACTAGTTCCTGGTCTACAAGAATATGAAAATATCACTGCTATTTTGCCTATCCAAAGAGTGTTTCTATTTAGTGAAGTTCATGAACTATCTCTGTTAAGCTGGGGACTGAAAGAACTCACTGTTAACAGAAATGACATATGAACTTTTTGTATTTGGGTCACTGCTTGTGAGAATTTGATCCACGTTTTTTTAAGCTAAAAATACTTTTTCAACTACATAAAGGCAAGATGGTGTTTAGTGTTAGCTGTTGAGATCTCTCTCAGGCTAGTTTCTATTTCTTATCTCTACAAAGGAATAAGCTGCCTACCTAAATGTTTTGATTCACAATTGAAGATAAATTTAGCAGCAGCAACTAAAGCTGTTGTTGCCTGAAGCAATCTACACCAGCCATTTCTCTGAGATTAGTCATAGGATACCAAGTACATTTTAAGTTGAATTTAAAATATAAATGCTCTGTAGTAAAGGTAAAAGTGTATTGATTTTAATATGTTTAAACTAAAACAGGTGAAATATATGCTTTAAAGATACAGTTTCACTGGGCAGGCTGAAGGTCAGAAAGGTTAAAAGCTAGTATATTAAATGAATAGGGAAAATGTGTGAAGCAGGTCATCAACATGTAAATCAAGGCTGCAGACATAATAAACAAATCTACCATCTGTCCAGGTACCATTTTTAACAGAAAATTCTTCATGAACATTTTCTATTGTCTTCGTGTTGTTCTTGGTTGGCCAACTAAGCTTTTTCAATAGAACACTGCATCCTGTTTGATTCCTGTTTCATAAAGCTACTGGTTGTCCATCTGGAAGCAGTAGGAAATCACAGGCAGAAGAAATCTTTAGGGGTCGTCTGGAGGAGTTGAATGAGCTGCACTGAGAGTGTCATCTGTTGCCACTAGCACTGTGTTTTGCAAAAGCTTTCAACTCCTTTCCTGTGAGTGGAAAAGTGACAGTAGTAGAACCCGTAGAAAAGATATAAGTACCTACCAGTCAAAGAATTGTTATGTGGGGATGACAAAATTTACAAAGAGTGGGGTAGAGACACAGGCATAGACTGCTTACTTCTGTCTTTACAGTGAGAGAAGGCAACAGCAGCAAAGGAGTGCTGAAAGCCCCTCTTCTTCTTTTCAGGAGCAGTACTAGTGACTTCGTTAACCAACTGTGAAGGTCTGTATGTGGGTTATCTCCCAGATAGTGGACCTGGAGGAGATTGGAAGAAGAGAAATACTATTAGAGGTTAGAGGTTGGCTAATTTGAGAAAGATAAAACTTTGTGGAGAAGAACTAGAGAAAGACAAGGTACTAGAAGAAAGAGAAGGGTTATAAAAGAGAGAAAAAGTAGTAAGGCTGTCAAGTAGATGTCCAAGATATGTGAGCTGTGATGTTTGGAATAAAAAGGACTCAGAGAAAAGGGAGAGAAGGAAGATGCCAGCTTCCTCCTCCTGCTTTTAATTTACCTAGTCCTTTCTTAAAATAAACATGTTGTATAACTTAGTTGCTCCTTGATTTAAGTTTTTATAAATTGCTGTATACTAAAGCATCACTTTCCAAATGGTGAGGTGTAGAGTGTACCTGGTGAAGCTGTCTCGGTCCTGAAGAAGCAACCTGGGTGGTGGTGTATGGTGCTCCTAGGACCACTGTGCTGGGGAGCCAGGGCAGAGCTGGCTGTGATGCTGACGCAGGGTCCTGCCTGCCTGGTGACCCTGGCCTGGTGAGAGTCCTGCCAGCACCAGCAGTACAGCTGGCAGGGCAAAGGTGACAGGTATGGGAGGATGAACGAGCACTCTGTGGGATATCGCTGATTTTCCAAAGTGTGTCTTTGGCTAAAAAGACTTTGGAAAAGGCTGGCCTAGAAATTGCAGGGCTTGTTACTGGTTAGCATGACAGCTGGAAGCCCCATGCACAAAGAATGCACTGTCTGTGGGGTCTAGAGTGATTACCAAATCCTTTAAAAAGGGATCAGGAGTTTCAAGGGTCTGGATACAAGGGAGGCCCAAGGACACACCTGCACATGCCCCAAAATGTTCTGATAAAAATACGTATTCCAGTATTTTCCCCAAATAATATAACAATTTTATTTCTTTCTCACAACTCTGCTCAAAGAGATGGCAATGAATCCTCATTTAATGAAAAAAACCACAAAATTCCATCTGTAATCAGGTCAGCTAGATTTTATGCTAGCTTTGACACAGCTGTGATGTCTGTGTGCCTTCTTATACTGCATGCTTAAGAAGAAATGCAATTACTGGTCCATTAGGATACATGGTCCCAAAGTGCTCAGCCATGGTGATATAAAAATAGAGTAATTGATTGCTTGCATTTCAGCAAGTCATATTTGTAAATAACTTAATACTGAAAGCCAAAATGATGACATGACAAATGTAAATTGCATGAAGTATAAGGACTATATTGTGAAACATCTCAGTATTACAAACAAGGTTAGGTTGCTTTTCTCTTCTGTTTTTAATTTTTTTGTTATACTTACAGCTATGAAGAAGAAATGGTATGTTCTTCACAATTACAGCTTAAAATATATTACAATATGCAAGACATATCCAGGTCTATAGCCAGGAAAGTTGTATAGTAAATATAAAATTATGACATCATCCCTAACTAACTCTGGCTTCATCAAAAGCATTGGCAGCTTTCCCACATTTTATGTAGTGCTAGGATTTCATGCATTGCACAATGGAGACCAAAAGGCCAAAGAGCTGGATTTCTCAAGGGCACCAACTTTTTAAATATGGGAGTATCCACTTGGATATAATCATGAGGTCAAATATTTAGTAAAATGCTTATGTTTAACTTAGACAAAAATATTCCAGAGTAACTCTGGGTGATTACAGTACTTCTGTGACAACCACCTTTTAAAAATCTAATAGCATCTCTTGAGCAAGGCATCACAACTATAATTTAAAAAGCATTACTCTTTTTTCTCCCCAATAAAACTGGCTGTTGAAACAATGAATTCAAAGATGATTAAAAAAAAAAAGATAGAATGATGAACATGTTAGGCATGAGAGGAAAAATTGCTCTCTCTCCCTAACCCACCAAAAGAAAGAATGAGTAATTGGAATTGTGTTTACTTAGATATTGGAAATTTATCAAGGACAAACATCCCTGGAAAATATTCCAGTACAAGATCTAAACATTCTTGCTAAGCAAATATGTTTAGAAAGACATTAACTGACCTTTCCTGGACAAAATATCCCCCTGTAAAATATCAGAGATGAGCCTGAAAAAACCTCAAAGTTCTAAACAGTCATTTACTGAGCTAAGTATTTGAGGCATTAAGTTTGGTTGAATAACAGCAGAGCTCTTGCTTTGGCATGTATTTCTTCATGATCCCCGAAGGTATTCTGACTGCAGGCCAGAATCATCCTGGAGATTACTGAAGGCATTTATTGCACAACCTTTTTTATGCTCACTGTTGCAGTTTGAAAGCAATAGTAATTTCACTGTTTGTGAAGAAACCATGTCTGATATTATTGCAGATCGAAAAGGAGGGGTGGAGACTACATGATGTCCTTTTATTCCGTTTGCCTATCTTTGGGCATGGAATATTGTTATTTCTCCATCTCAAAGTGGAGGAGTGAGGAGGACATGGTAGATGTGGTCCTCTCCCTTCGGCCTCTGCAAGCCCGAGCATTGGAAAGGATACTTCCAGGAAGGCACACAGAAGCTCTCAGAGAGGTGCTTCTTACTGCACCAGGCATACTTCCCTTGGAGATGCGGGAGCTGAGGAAAGGAATGTGCCCCATAAAGGACGGAAGTCAGCTGTTTATATCTTTCAATCTTAGCAGCACTATGTTATTAGATAATGTTTTCATTTACAAAGAGAAAGTCTATACGCTTAATCTATTTTTATACAGAGTCTGCGGCGCTCTTTCATTGGCCTATAATAAAAAGCTCCCATGATCTTCATCCAGTGCTATTTTCTAGTGTTTGTTGTTGAGAGGAAAAACAAATGGCCACAGTGGGCAAAATTTTATAACTCTGGATTTTTTTCTGTTAAAAAATTAATATAATGAAAAACTTAGACACCAAAATTTCTAGTTTGAATTCTCTCAAGTCTGTGAAACCCTATTTCTATTCTCCAAGTTCTTAAAAGGTAGTCTGCAGTACTCTGAAGAGGTTCTACATGGAGGAATTCTTTAAGTGTCCCAGGCTCTGTTATATTCTGTTATATCCCAGGCTCTGTTATTGTCATAAAGGGACACCAGATTCTTTTGTAATATTTTTGGAGCTTGTAAGAGTTTTGCAGACCATTGATTCTGTACCAATTTCCTG
Organism: Phaethon lepturus; assembly: GCF_000687285.1. Taxonomy (NCBI): domain Eukaryota; kingdom Metazoa; phylum Chordata; class Aves; order Phaethontiformes; family Phaethontidae; genus Phaethon; species Phaethon lepturus. The sequence continues at coordinate 2,566 of NW_010564637.1, read as the reverse complement.
GCATTACTTTCTTTTGAACTGACAGACTTCTGCCAACCCTCAAATTTTCTTGCAGACCTTTTTTTGCACAGTTTAACATTCAAATTTCAAACACCACATTTTGATTTTTGCTTGTTTATATTGTTCCCTATATGTCTATGACCAATTATCATGACCACATGGATCATCAGTGGTTTCAGTTTGGAAATCATTTCCCTAAACAGCAGCTAGCAGCAGACCTCAACAGCCAACACACCTATTCTGTAAGAAATATGGTGTACTAGTGAACCTACTTGTTTCCCAACTCTGCACAGAGAGGTTAGCATCCTTTCTGCCTGTCATTTTAAAGTAACATTTATATTCATCAACCATCTTCACTTCCCTAGCAATTAAAAAATAAATAATTACTGAATTCTTTTCCCACAAAAGATTTTTATTACTGCCCGGTTGGAGAATTGTTTCTTTTTGTTTCTTTAAAAGCTATGCTAATGATTTCTTTATAAATATAATCCTTCAAGACTGATTTACTGTGTTTGTCACTGCGCTATATACCTTCTAAAAATAAAAAAACCCCAACATATTAAAAAAAAATAGTTATGAACCAGACAATGTGTTTGGATACAATAAGTCACTTTAATATTTGTTTCATTTATTCCTTTGGTATGCTGACTGTTAGAACTGATGGGCAGATGATTTCGTGTCGGAAAGAAGCATATGACAGTTCTAGGGAAGAAAAATATAATTTCTGAATACATAACAGAATAGGATTCCATATACACTTCAGAAACAGCTTTATTTTCTTTTGGAGATGTTTTTCAAATCATAATGCATACACAGAATGGTTGAGGTTTGAAGGAGGATATCTGGTCCAAACCCTCTGCTCAATCAGGGATACCTACAGCTGGTTGCCCAGGGACATGTCCAGATGGCTTTTGAGTATTTCCAAGGATGGAGACTCCACAACCTCTGTGGGCAACCTGTGACAGTGCTCAGTCACTCTCACAGTAAAAAAATTGTTTGCTTATGTTCAGGAGGAACCTTCTGTGTTTCTGCCTCTGGTCCTGTGGACCCACTGAGAGTGGGCACCTATCAGTGGCTCTGTCTTCTATGTACCCTCCCTTCAGGTATTTATATACATTGATGAGATCCTCCCTGAGCCTTCCATTCTCCAGGCTGAATAGTCCCAGCTCTCTCAGCCTTTCCCCACAGGAGAAATGCTCCAGTCCCTTCATCATCTTTGTGGTCCTTTGCTGAGCTCTCTCCAGTATGTTCACTTCCCTCTTGCAATGGACAACCCAGAGCTGGACACGATACTTCAGGTGTGGCCTCACCAGTGCTGAGGAGAGGAGAAGGATCACCTCGCTTGATCTGCTGGTAGTACTCCTCCTAATGCAACCCAGGATATCATTAGCCTTCTTTGCAGCAAGGGCTCTATATAATAAATCTTTTTCTTTTGTTGTTTTTATTAGGGACTTGTTTGCAGAAAATTAACTTTTTTCCAACATTTAAGACATTCTTTTTGCTATTGCTGTGCATTTCTCAGCGAGGCTGAGGTGAGACCTTATCGCTCTCTACAACTACCTGAAAGGGGGTTGTGGTGATGTGGGTGTTGGTGTCTTCTCCCTAGCAACTAGCGATAGGACGAGAGGAAATGGCCTCAAGTTGTGCCAGGGGAGGTTTAGATTGGATATTAGGAGAAATTTCTTCACTGAGAGTGTGGTCAAGCATTGGAACAGGCTGCCCAGGGAGGTGGTGGAGTCAGCATCACTGGAAGTGTTCAAAAAACATGTGGATGTGGCGCTTCAGGACATGGTTTAGTGGACATGGTGGTGTTGGGTTAATGGTTGGACGTGATGACCTTGAAGGTCCTTTCCAACCTTAGTGATTCTGTGATTCTGTGACAATATGATGGCAGTAATTTTCCTAAAATCAACTATAACAAGATCTACTTCATTACTTAACCTGAAGTACGTAATTTGAGATAATTTCCAAATAATACACCACCTGTAGTGCATCAGTTTTGTAGTTCAGCACAACTAGTAATTTCCCAGAACAGAATCCATGAATGAATGATTATTGACATGAAGATTGTAATGTTGCCTTGATGTTCATACAGTACTTAGGAAATTTGTGCTATGGTAGGACATTTACATTGACCATGGAAGGGTAGTGGAATTTTAAGGGCACAGTCTTGCATATTGTTACTCCTCTGGGTGAGTTTGACAAATGCAAGTTGTTATTTTAGTTACAATTCTATCAGTTAGGGCTGCCTGTCCTCAGTTAGGACAAGCTGGCACAGAAAGTGAAGGGGTTACACAATCATAGTGGACCAAGAGGAGCATCAGTTCTCTGTGCATTTCATCCATCAGACTCTACAGCGATGTTGTCAGCAGGGAGGAGAGGTTACAAAGGAAGGATGACCACTAAAATATGTCTGTTTGGGGTTTCAATAAATATTTCTAAGCAAGGCAGGCAATATAAGTTGAAAATATACAGATTGAATAGAATGATGCTATGGTAAGAGGCAGTGAAGACAGTCCCAGTAATGTGTGTTGACTCATCACAGAATCACAGAATCACAGAAACA
>NW_010564636.1:0-281 GCF_000687285.1 Phaethon lepturus | reverse complement strand
TGCTCGCCGGCGGAAAAACCATCCCTGGCCATCCCGAGGGCACCGCACCTCCCCGTGGCGAGGGACTGACCCTAACCCCGAGCCTCTCCACCTTCTGACCTTGAAGAATTTAGCTCTCCACTCAAAGCTACTATTTTAGTTCAGCTTCTTATTAAACCCTTAAGAAGCCTAAAATTCAAGTCTGACCAGTCAGCCAGCCTGAGGAAAGCCAACGCACAGGGCCAGGCGCTGGAGGATGTCGTTAAAGTCTTTGCGAGGCTAATAGGCGGCTGCCCGTCGCC
>NW_010564635.1:24588-25158 GCF_000687285.1 Phaethon lepturus | reverse complement strand
TCTTCTCTTACAGTGGGAGGGACTTTGCTCCTCCAGTCCCCATCTTGCAGTCCACCCACTCAAGAGGTGTGGGAAGAGACACTGCCAGTGAAGACTGAGGCAAAGAAGTTGTTGTGTATCTCAGCCTTCTCCTCGTCTGTTGTTACCAGTCTGCCACTTGTGTTCATTGGGGGGATCCGCTTTCTTTGACCTTCCTTTTCTGGCACACCTATAGAAGCCCTTCTTGTTATTCTTTGCATCCCTTGCCAATCCCAGCTGCACCTCGGCCTTCCTGACCCCATCCCTACGCAACCCCCCCTGCCGCTGCCCCGGAACCCCCGGTCTTCCTTCCACTGGCTGGACATTTCTTTCTTGCCCTTTGACCAGCAGGTCTCGACTCAGCCATATGGGTCTCTTCCCTTCTGTCCCAGCCCACCATAACATGGCACGGTCCCCAGCACGCCTCTGGGCTGCCCTGCACTTCAGGATTAAGAAGATCAGGGCAGTCAGCGTTACAGCTCTGAATCTGGCTTTCGAGGGCGGGTGGAGCTGGTCACCTGTTAGTGACAGCTTTTAAGCATGTTCAGTGGG
>NW_010564635.1:0-24561 GCF_000687285.1 Phaethon lepturus | reverse complement strand
CTGAACCAAAAGCCCTTGATCCAAATCAAATATCCCCGGCTCTTTAGATCCTCTGCAGAAGTTGCCTTCTGGAGACTCATGCATGTGTTGGGTACAATAGATTTAATAATCTATTAAACACGTAAGTCTGAGCTCCTGGGTGCAGATGAGCCAGAGCGAGCCACTGACCCTCCATCACTGCAACGCTCTGCTAGTGAGATACAGCGAGCTGTGGAATGAAGCTGTCAAAATAAGATCTTCCAAAAGGCATTCATCTGTCTCTGATCTACTCAGGCCTTTCTAGCCTCAGTCTGTGAGAAACCGCTGACGGCTGGTACTCCCATACACACCACCCCGTACCCCGTGTGCTGGTTCCGCCTTCGCGGGCAAGGACAAAGAAATCCCACGCTCAAAATGATGGCCACATGCTGGCCGCAAGCTCTGCCATCCCTTGAGTAAAGTTTCTTCCTGAAGTCTTCTTGCACCGAGTGTGTGTGTCTGTTGCCGCTGCAAGCCTCTTTCAAGGCAGCGTTTTCTGCGAGTGTGAAATGATGACATGGCACCGACTGCTACCTGAGTCTGCTAAGCCCATCGCTGGAGGAGAATAAGTTAAATTTGAACAAAGCAGCCTCTTCTAAGCTAAATCAAAGGAAGAAACCACTGCAGCTGGTGCCAGTTACCCACGAATGCAAAACGGACGCGTTATTAATACAGAAGTTGAAGTGAAATCTCACATTCTGAGCAGTCTGTATTTTGACTTTTGCTGGTGTGTAGCTACTTTCTGTAACTTAAAGCTAAATTTAAAATTTTGGAAGTGATTATCATTTTAAATGATGATGTTAAAGTCGGTGATGGGTTAGAGAATTATTAGTATCTTCAGGGATCTAAGATTAAAGATTCTAATATTAAGAAAATATATGCAGTCAATGTAATTTTGAAGTGTAAAGCTCGTCTAAGCTAATTTACTATATTACAGCATGATATATTATTTTGACTAATTAAATGTCTCTAATCCTTTTGCAAACTTAAGCTTCAATTAACCAATATTTACTTTCTTAGAATAAGATTAAATACCTCCATTTCCAAGAAAGATCTTTAAAAGTCTAGCATCCCAATTTCAGCTGAAGCAATGCAGTGCAGAGATATTAAGAGCCATTTTAGAGAATCAAAATGCGTTCAATGACTGAGTGCAGCATTTACATAAGGAGGACTATTAAACAGGTGAAATGAATTTAATAGAATGGAATTACCAAGACGTTATAGGCACAATACTTTGGCAGCACTGTTATCCAGAATTTAGGACGTGGAAAAAGAAAATGGCTTTATTCTTGTCTGTTTATGCTGCACACAATGTAAGGCAGGTCTAAGCTCATTAGCAAGATGCTTTAAGGTTCACCTTCCGTAGGTTTTCACTGCAAAACAGAATGGGTAATAACTATTTCTGTGTGCAAAAGAGGAGACACCGCAGAAAGAAAATGCAGCATGACTGGAGGGCAATTTATTAAAATCCTCAACACTGTTAACTGTAGAATGAAAGCTATACATTTACAAACCATGGAATGCATCAAGCAAGACAAGATATAATAATGATAAACAAACTAGAAAGCAGAAAACTTCTAAGCAGAAACAAGCAGAGGCATCACAGCAAAGCACTTTTTAAAAATGTGTCTGCTATCAGATATTTCATGCAGCACAGCAGCAATTCATATTTAAGGCTTGTCAAATATACCTATTCTCTGTATAATAAAATACCCCCAAACCAACACAAACAGTTTTTAAACAGTCACCCAAAGGAGAGGCGAGAGCCTGGAAATCATTGCCTGTCATTTCCAGCTGAATGATGAGACCGTATAAACGCATCTTCTCTTCCCCTGAAGCGTGGCCGGGAATCCTGAGCAGTCAATCCTTTCTGCATCCCCTCTCCTTCACCCCTATCTTAACCAGCAACATTTTTTAGGAAGGGGAAGAGGCAGGGGGGTAGATGGGAAGAGAGGGGTTTTTTTCCCCAGCTCCCCTCTAAGAACTTATCTTGTAATTTGTGAGCAAGGGAGAGCCTGTCGGGATGGGAGACTGCTTCAGAACCCCGTTTTCATTACTGTCTTTGATTTATTCATGACTACTTCATATCCACGTCTCCGTGTGCTGGTTGTGTCCTTCAGCCTTTCCCTCCCTATATATCAGATGCCTCCACGCCACCAAAAACTGGCTTTAGAAAGACAAACCTTGTTCTTTTGCAGCCTTTATTTTTGCTCCTTTTCAAGCCTTTCTCATCTACTCTCCACTCAGAAGATGGATTTTCCAGCTCCTGAGCATCCTGGCAGGGCATCTCTGTACACCTGTTTGGAATATAGGTGACAAGAATTGTGTGCGGTCCTTCTGGTGAGCTCTCGCTAATACCTAGTGGAGTCACAGCAGTATTTTACTCTCTCGAGGGAACAGAGCTTAACAGAGGCATCCAAAGATTTCATTTTCCTCGCTCAGAAGGAGCACAGTCATTTAAGAAAATAAATTTCTACATAAACACAAGTCTCCTGCAATTTTGCCACTTTATTGTGAGCCCCCGAAACGGCTCTTCGTTCAAAAGGGAACGCTCCCTTTCAGTAGCAGCTGTGGAAGTTCAGTATCACTCCGAGGTAAATCAGGCTGCTTCTCGTCCAGCCACCATCTGGCTACTGATTGCCTACAACAGAATGGGAGGTTCATTTTGGAAAAGCTACAGACAAAAGACAAGCTTGTCAGGAGGAAGGGAAGGGAGGGTGACTCACTTATTCATTGAAAAACAAGGTTTCGGCAAAGCCAAAATTGTTAGCGCGTTCAGGGCTATGGTTTTGAAGAACGTTCGTTTTAGTATTTTCAATATTGGCATAGGTTCATAAATTATGACACCGCTGACGGAAGAGGAAGGCAAGTGCTCTCCCCAGGCCCTCGGCAGCTCGCACGTAGGGCAGGGTGCTGGGCCGGGTCCCAGCTCTGCCCCCGAGAGCAGGGTCTCGCCTCGCCTCTGCCCCGTCCCGCCCCAGCATCCCCGCCGGAGCCGCTCGGGAGCATCCCTCAAGAGTTGCGCTTGATTCTTGTACACCTCCTGTTAAAAAGCAAATAAGCAAACACTCCTGGTCTGTCAGTCTGATGCTAGGTTTCCAAAGGTACTTTGCTTTTATTTAAAAAGTGCTTGAAAATGCACCAGCCTGATTTTTTTTTTTTTGATCGTTTAAAAGGTGTTTGGTTTCAAATCTACCCTGCCAGAATTTGTTTTGTTTTGGTGTTCTGTGCTGGAAGTCCTAGCCCCAAAGACGTGTAGTTTGAAGCATTTAAATACAACCTGTGTAAATAAACCCCCTTTTGAAACCTATTGTGGAATAACACTTTTTTTTTTTTTAAAGCTTACTAATATTATATATTCCTTACAGTTTTGACTTGCAAACCAAAGCCAGGCTGTGAAGCACAGAACAAGTACCAGCAAAACATAAGGAATATTTTATAACCTGAAAATAGTGTGGTTTAAAAGCATTTTCTTAACACTTTGCAGTGTAAAATGTACCATTTCACATGTGTTTATAATAATTGCTTTTATTTGGATGCTTGATTTAGTAAGGTGTAACGGATGGTAACACAAAGTAGTAGACTGCCTGTTTTGATCACTGCAGTGGAACATAAATGATCAAATTAAATGGATATGATTGCACTAAATATCACTGTGATGGAAAAAGAAGTTAGGGCAATTATCGTAAAATGAAATGAAACCAGGAATAGAACAATTTCTGTAGCACAAGTGCAAAAAAGATTTCCGTAATGTGACCCAGGTCTCACACAGTACTTGTGCACCACTTGCAATGGTAGCACCTCACTTTAAAGAAGTTGTTTTCACTCCAAAGCACTTTGTAAGAAGAAAAGTCTTTGTTCATTGCTGAGTTAAAGCAGTGCTTGTCATAATATACAAGCATTTTTAGCAGTGGCTTGGGCCCGGGAGAGAGGAAAGATGCTGTATCTGATAGCAATGACACAGGAGGGTGTGGGTGGAGACACAACCTCTCCCAGGAACTGGAGCTGGCCACGGCTTTGGGTGTCATACTCTTTCACTGAAGAGAAGTGACAAATGGCCTCTATTTTCCTTGAACAGTCAGAAGTACTGTTATTTTCTGTTTTATCCAAGAGCTAGCACTACAGAAGACTGATTCAGCGCTGAGTGAGAACAACGTCAGCTCCTGAGTCATCACCACCTCCTGGGTTTACCCTGGAAATCTGCCACCCGAGAGGTGGCCAGAACTCACCCGTCTCAGCCCGTGGGGAAGTGGGAAAGGCATCAGTCCTTTAAGGGCGTTTTTGGACATTGCATAGACCGAAGGTTTCCTGTGGGTAGAAATCTTGCAGAAAACATCCGATTGCTGATGAAGCATCCATTTGGGGGAATTATCACTTCCTAATAGCAATGCAGGAAGAAATAGGTTCATGTATCATAGTGCTACGGGTATTTATAAATATATTTAAAAAGCAAGAGGGGGAATAGCAGGCAATTTTGCTTCCAGAACATAAGTCAAGTGTGTATCATTAAGCCCAAATAGACTGGATTAATCAAATGTCATACTGGCATTTCTAATAATGATTTTACATTGCAAATTCCATTACCTAGCTTTACCAGCCAGGAGAAAAGTTACAGAAGATCAATTAAACAAACAGGAAATTACCTTTTTTCTTTATAATCCATGACTTCCAGCACTTACAATGGTGCCAAGATCCCTGAAAATTAAACAGGCATTTGCATAAGATTAATAACTCGCTTTCTATCTGAGCCACTGTAGCTTATTTAGGACCCCAGAGTTATCTAATGTCTACTAGAGAGGCTGGAGATGGTGAGAGCGAATTAAAAATGGCTTAATATGTCAGAAAGGATCACAGCATTTTAACACGGGGCTCTCACGTTAATAAATGCACCTGCAGCATCCCAGAGATTAATGAGTAAGATCTCGGCAGAATTAATTTAAGTAGGACGCTGCCTACACGTGCTCACCCAAACGCTTGCCTGCCCTGAAGCAGGTGGTGAGGTCCTGTCCACGTGTGGGAATGATGTCTTTAGAGGCAAGACACCCCGCCTGTAAGGAAGGAGCCTTAAATTTGGCCCCAGGGGCCACATCTAATTTTAGGAGGAACCTGAGACTTGCTGTTTTAGAGACAACGTATCCTGCCCCAGCAGCAGGGAGGTCCTCTTTGAAGCCCAAGCAGCCAAGCTGAGTGAGCTGGTACTTCTTAAAGTTGGACTCATTTTCCTCGTTATATTACGAGCGCTGCTTGGAAGGATTTCTTCTCCCCTGTAGAAGAAAGTGAGGTCTGCATTTTCCTGCACCCGGTGCTGCCTGCTTTCCCCCTCGCGGCGCTGAGGGCAGGCTGGGGTTCCTTGCCGCCGGCCGCGCGGCACAGGGGTGGCACCGGGGGTCTGCACATCTGAGCCGCGCCAGCTCATGGTTCGGACCAGGGTGGAGAGCAGATTTTAGGATCCCAGATGGCCTCCTCGCTTCACCGCCGCATCTGTCTGGTGACCGGCTCTATTCATCTGCAGGGCTCACAGGTCCTTGCGCGCGGGGAGGGACGGTGTCAAGCGGCGTGAAACTCGTGCTGTCGCAGGCAGAGGGTCCCTTTTGTGATCACTGGGCTCATGAACGCTAATAATAATAATCGGTGGCGGGGGAGGAAAAAAAAAAAGAAAATAGGTTGACTTGACAGTTGGAGGGGAATAAACATTTCTTGTTGCTTATTTGACAGCCACGGCTGCACGCCCGCACCCCCAACGGGGCCGGGGGGTCTTGCTGGACCCAGGTCCGCACAGACCGAATAAATGATGTGGTTGTTACTACTTGAGCTGCTTAGCAACGCTTTGGGGGAAGAGAGTACTTCCTCCTCCTTTCAGCGGCTGGCTCCTAACAGGATGTTTAGCCAGATGGTGTACATAAGATTACTGGAAAATGATTTTCAGATAAACCATGAGCCTGAACAAACTAATGTAGTTCCAGGTGCATTATCTGGTAATCCACAGCAGAAGATCATTTTGGAGGAAAGCGCTACTGAATCCGTCCCTGAAAAACCTGCAAGTTTATGTGTATCTATCTATCTATCTACCTATCTAGCTGTATACAGAGCCCCAGCAGCATTCTTACTTCTTTAAAAAGTGAGTATGGAGCGGGCTGGAAGGAGGGAAAAGTTTCCTTTCTGGCAGGTCTTTGAAAAGAGGCACGGAACGTGGGAAGACAGGATATGTGGGGATGAGGGGCTGAGGGCAGCAATCCTCTTTACCCAATCTGAATGAGAATTAAGTTTCGTTTAGGATGAAGAATTGTGGGTAGCTTCATCAAAAAAAGTAAAAAAGCCCTATCGTTCCTCATTTCAGTACATGAAAAGAATATATTTTAAAATAAAAAGCAAACAAACAAAAAAAATAAAACAGGATTTGGCAGTTAATTCTTCCATGATTAAAGGATGCAGAAACATATGAGGCAAAAAACAGCTTTTGAGGATGATTAAATGCTGAAATGAATCCAAAGACATTTGATAACTGCAGAAGCAATTTAATGAGAATGTTCCTTCTATTTTTGACAGTAGCCGTCGTCTTCATTGAAGGAAAGTAGGTTCAAGAAAACACAAAACACAGACTATATATACATATATATATATATAGTACTTATAAAAGTAGGAATTTAAAAGTTTGTATCGCTGCTGGGGTTTGCTTTTGGTTTGTTTGTATTCTGCGTGTTTGCCACACTGAGATCAGACTCCGCTGAGTATTTATTTGACTGGGGCTCACCAAATGGGTAACCCTTGAGAGCAGGCTTAAAAAGCCAAATAACATTCAGAGCGCGATGTTGGAAACGCGTAAGCAACTGTATTGGCAAGCCGCGTTTACAGAGGTCGTTTGATCCCAGCATGTGCAGAACGTATGCACGTACTAATTGAGAGCCATATCTGAAAATCTGACAGCCTGTTATTTGTGAGAGCGTTGCTTGTATTTTCAGGAATAGGGGAGATTCGGACGAGGGCAATAAAAATAGCTTGAAGCATGACAGGAGAGTGTAGAGAGCCGCCACGGAAAGATGGTAACGCTGAGGCAGAGGGCTCTGAAATCACCCAGGGGGTGGAGAAGGTGGGTCGGAAATGAGCTTTCCTTGCCCATGTGAGCTACGTACCGAGTACTCGGGGAAAAAAATATTACGTGCTTCCTTCTCTGGATTGCTCTCGCTAGCAATCGACTAACCACCACGAGACCGTCGGTCGGGTATCAGCGTAACTGACTGCAGTAAAACCAGATCTCACCCCTGAGCTGGACCGGTCCCTTTCATGCACCCCAGTCACGGGAGAAGAGAGTCAGAAGGCCCTTGGGTGGGCTGCTGTCACCCAGAGGCGATCAGCCTGGACCCAGAGAAAGGAGAGGCAGGCTACGGAGGGAAAAGGCCAAATCAGAAGCATCTCTCTTTGGAGGGAAGCAATAGTGTCACCATTGGAAATAAAACTGTCCTACTTTTGCTGAAGCTGAGGACAAGCTCGGTGGTGGTTGGGATGCCTGCGCCCTCCAGGAGGGAGTTACTCCCCATCGGATGATGCACTGAGCATCAGGTGAGCGAGGCCGAAAGATACTTGCAGCAACTTAGCAGCGAAGTGAGATCAAGCAGGCGAAGAAGGTGTCTAAAATAATCAGTAGGAGGAAGGCCAGTCCAGAGACCCCATTCATCCTTTTGCATAAAATTCCTTTTAATTTATCGTGCCATTGACCAGATCCCAACGTCAAGTCGCAAAACAAAGGTGCCGCAGGGCCTGCCTGTCTGGTATATGTGTAAACCACACAGTGAGGGAGGAGGGTCAGAAACACGCTGTATTTCACCAATAGCTTGCACCAATTTTTTTTACTTTTGGTTCAGCATCACTACTTGTGCAGCCCTTGATGCTTCTGCTCATGTTGGCAAAGGAAGGTGTCAGCTGCAGGTAGTTCCACCAGCACACCTTGTGAAAAGCTACTGATGACAGATCCTCTAATAATCTCGTCTGAATTTCAGTAAATTCTTGATCCAAACATGGAATGACTTTACTGTACCTTTCCCAATGTATTTCTTTTCCTTCCGTAGGTCTGCGTGAATAAGAGGTATTTCACCACTGCTTACATTTTTAGGGTTGTTATTTTGCTTGGAAAAACGTAATGTTATGTTTGAGTTATACAAGAACCAACAAGCAAAAAAACCCAAAGACATTTATGAAAACATATGTATGTGATGTAGCGTGTAACGAAAAAGCCTTACTGAACTACGGTTACCCTGAATAATATCTGCCTATGGGACACCCCAGTGCTAGTAGACCAGAACAGATTCTTCGTTTGTGTATATTAGGCACAGTGTGCAAATACTCTGCACACCCTCAGAGCAATCCAGGAGCATATTGACTACTACACTGGCAAATTAACTAGATAGAATAGCAATATACACATAGGTACTCAAGGGCTTAAGGGAAAATCTTAGTTTGATTGTTCATAGAAGAAGAGTGCATTCTCTAACAAATTTTTAGAAATGAGCTGAATATATTCTAGGATATTTTTGTTGAAGGCTAAATCCACTTGGAAATGAAAGAAACCAGGTTCCAATTACTCATGTGTACCTCATAGCTATAAATGACTGTTTACAGACTCCATAAAGTGGTAGCTTATATTTAGATAGGAAGCAGATAGGAACTATAACTCATAATAATTTCCTGCTTTTATAGATGGAGAATAAAAAGAAAACATCCCCCCCCAAACACCAGTGCCCTACCCCAGCAAAAACCAAACACCTAAGCCTGAACTCAGCAAGACTGAAAAAATTTCCTTTGAGCTTAATTTTGATAAATAACTTAAACGAGTGGCTTCTACATAAGCTTGTCTCCTCAAGCTCACTCTGCATCAGTTACTGAAAGTGTGTAGATCACATTACGCACACTCACCAAAGCAAGCTACACAGCTGAGATCCAATGCAGATCTCATGTATCAGTACCAGTAACATACAAACCCAAGTCTTATGTAGCATATAAGAACAACTCATATATATGTACCCCTAACATTTATATGTCTGTAACGTATAAGAACAACTTTACAGGGTTTCAGTCTTCCATTGGTATTGAGCTTTTGAAACCTACTGTATTCAGAATTGCAAATGCATTCCAAATGAATCTAAAAAAGTTCATACTTGGAAATATTCAGTTAAGTTGTTCTAATTAACATCTACTCTGTCTTTAAATTAATGATATGTATGCATAAATTTTATGCCATCGTAATATACTTTTGTCCTAGCATCGCTTTGGTTTTATTAAAATTTTAATACCTTTTTAAACAAGGGAATTATGTCCGATATTGACTAAGTTATGGCTAAATTAGAAGCTAGTAGTCTACATCAATTATGCCCCCTTGAAATTAAACAGTTTGTTTAATTCACAGTTCCAGACTAGATTGTCGTAGACTGTCTTTGCTCTCCTTAGAGTTTATAAATCTATTTTTATGCTAGAATATACATCTGTAGTTGATTTTTAAAACAATATCAAATGAGAATGCCATCTGATTCCAGTTGTGGTTATATTTTCAAGATCTACCAGATGCCCCTAGAAACAAGGTCTAGAACTACGGACATATCTGCAAGTGTAGCGTGGGAATAGTGGTGCTATTTTAAATTTACAATTAGTGCACTTTTCTAAAAATACCCCACGATGTATTGGAGATAGCAAAGAAACCCATATTATCTTTGAAATCTCTCAGTGCTATCAGTTTTGACACAGTATTCCTTTTATATAATCTTTACATCTTTGTGCGAAAGCCTGAGGCAATTAAGCATGACAGTCTGTGGTTGAGGGCAGCACTGTCAGAGATGCAGTCATTTAGCTTCTGATGACCAGCTCATACCCAACTATGTTAGTCCAGCGTCCGAAGGAATGCTCTGATGGGAGCAGATATTTAGCGGCAGTGCTCTCCATGCCGCGGTCCCCACCCCAGGTGCCGCCTTGTTGACCTAAGAGATTTCTTTCTCGGGCAGCAGCCATTTAGATTTAATCTGAGATCAAATCAATGCGTTTGCTTCCTTGTCACCTAGCAAAATCAAACAAGCTTCTCGGTAACTGAGAGGCAATTACTGATGGATGTAGGGAACAAAACAACTGATTACTGCGGTTTTGTTCTCCGTGTTGGGCTGTGGCTTCACACGTGCTGGTAGGTACTGCTGAAGCCAGTCTGAACCACGGAGTGGCCTCTCCATCCACAGACACTACTCCTGCCCCCAGGTTAGCCCTTCATCGCTCCAGCACAATTGTTTGTGTGGCTCCATGCCAAACCAGGTAGGGAACTGATTTGTCCAAAAGGATCTCAGTTTGAAGAAATAGGGTTTTTGTCAGCTGGATCTGTTCCCTTATGTGACTCACCATGTGGCTGCACACCCGGCTGTGCTCGGGACAGGGCAGTCTGCAGGTGGAAAGGAACAGCAAGGGTCAGGGCTTGCCTAGGCACTGAAAATTGCGTGGTGAGGGGGGTGGGCACAGTGTCTTGGACAAATAACTTCCCTGTTTTGAATCAGTGTTTTCCAGAGAATTCAGAATTTCCAGGAATACTTGTTTATCTTAATTTGAAACAGTCTGTTTTCAGCTGTCTGTGCAGAGGCCATCTAGAGGGGAGGTCATAGAAGATAGAAGAGGAAAGGTCTGAAAGATGACATAAATGCTAGTGAAGATCAAATCTCATATCTCTATAATGCCATCCGTTCTCGAGCATCTGCTGCTTTTGGATACTGTGATAAGTATCTCTTCACCCATGTCAAAATCTAACTGTACAAAGAAAGAAAGAGCCGGCACAGGAGAACAAATTAATGGCTTCTCGTGGCAAGGGAGGGTGAGAGAGGTGGGACTGCAACAGGGACTAAATTAGTTAGAAAATATCAGAATGGTTGTATGGCTCAGTAATAGAAACTCAAGGGAAAAAGTATCTCATGGGAAAAAGTGAAGGGGAGGAGGTGAAAGTGAAATAAAAAGTGAGAGGGAAAGAACGATAGTAGAAGGATGACATGAGTTAGAAACCGAGAGGAGGAACAAAACAGCTGAAAAAGGGTTTGAGAGGAAAGATCATGGCATTTATTACCACCTTTGGGGAAAATGGGCTTTTTAGTAGAGAAAACCCAGTTTTATGCAAGAATAAAAAATAAAATGTAAGACTCAAAGTGCTGATTAATATTGGTTGGGATGGGCTGAAAAAGGGAATAAAGTGATTTAAGAAGGAAAATATTGGCAAGGAAAGTAAACACTGGCACAATGTAAAAGAACAGAAATGAGAATACTCCTCATGGAGAATGAACAAAAAAGTAGGGATGAGAAACATACTGTTGCACAGAAGGAGACAAAATGGTTTGTCTTGAAAGCAGGGGCCATGACACTGGCGGAAAGGAATGAGAGCACCAAGGGAACAAAACTTATGACCACAGATTCAGATAATGTTTTGGTAGATACTGAAAAAGAAGTGACGGGATGGAAGGAAGACGAAAGGAAGGTGAGAAGCAGATCAGAGGAGGAGGCATCTGAAAGGAACCTACATTCAGCTTCACCAATCCTGGTGATGTTAAGGGCAGGGGAGAGGTGCCTGTGACATTGCTTAAAGACAGCTACTAAATTCCTGCCAGCACTTGGCATCCTCCTTCCTCCTGCCTCCATCCTGAGGAGGACTTCATTCTGAAGATGCTTAACTGGGAAAAGAAGGGCAATCCAAGGAGTCCCAGAGAGGGATGACAGCTACTTCAGGGAACGTACAGGGTGTGAGAGGAGCATTGTCACTGCTCAAACATACGCAAGAGACAGCCTCAGACCCTGTCCTGGTTTTGTCTGGGATAGAGCTAATTTTCTTCCTAATAGCTGGTATAGTGCTGTGTTTGGATCTAGTATGAGACTAATGTTGATAACACACTAAAGTTTTTAGTTGTTGCTAAGCAGTTGTAGTGCTTCTACTCAGTCAAGAACTTCTCAGCTGCCCGTGCTCTGCCAGCGTGGAGGGGCACAAGAAGCTGGGAGGGGGCACAGCCAGGACAGCTGACCCAGCCTGGCCAAAGGGATGTTCCACACCGTGTAACGTCATGCCCAGTATATAAACTGGAGTTGGCCAGCAGGTGGGAATCACTGCTCGGGGATGGGCTGTCGATCACTGGGTGGTGAGCAATTGTTTTACTGTGCATCACTTATTTTTGTATATTCGTTTATCAGTATTATTGTTATTGTTGTTATTATTTCTTCTTCCTTTGCTGTCCTAGTAAACTGGGTTTATCTCAACCCATGAGGTTTTTCCAGTTCTCTCCCCCATCCCACCTAGTGGGGGAGGCGAGCGAGTGGCTGTGTGGTGCTTAGTTGCTGGCTGGGGGTTAACCATGACAAACCCATAAAAGCTCACTATATAATGGAAAGTAATATCTCATGATATATCGTGTAGAAGCTGCAGCTAGGACCCTGATTTTACTGATTTTATGGCTGCCAATCTCCCAGTAGCTGGAAACTGTTTGCAGCTCTTGCAAAGGCGAGGCAGGTTCACTCTCATGATTTCTCAGGAAAGGTTCAATAGCTCATTACCTACATGAGCGCTTATATTATGCCTTTGAGAATAAGGTTTCTTTCTCAGAAAGATACGGCTGTTAAATCAGCTTCTGACCTCCTTGAGGCATACACAGACAAGATTATCTACTGCCTGGAAGCAGATACACACAGAAATCCCTGATCTGCCACATCTTGTAGAAGAACTGACTCCTATTAAATACAACTAGCACAGTAGCCTTAAACAGCACATTTTGGTCCATGCACAAGTTCACACAAGTACCACAAGATGTGGCATCCACAAACTCTTCCACGATTCCCGCACTGAACTTTTGTCTTTTCTTTATCTTCGTAACACTGTAAGCCCTACGTGAAACTTTAACGTGTGAATCCATCTGACTCATGAGGCAAACTTTCTTCCATGTACATTCCATGGGTAAACTGAAGGAAGTTTTGATGCTTTGATCCATTATGAGCACTACCCAGTAAAGGTAGACAGAGCATGTTTATTCCAACATTTGTCCACAGGCCATAGGACAACATTTTTCTTACTTTCTCCTCCTGTCTATGAAAGCAAGACATGGACAAATAACTGCAGAATACACGGTCAAATATACTAGCACTCATTTGATGCCTCCCTCTATAAAAACATGAGCCTCTATCACTTACGCTCAGGATCAGGAGATGTTAGTGGGAGCAGTCATACATTTTCCTGTGTGACATGGCCCCTGGAGTGACACAGCTTCATTCTGTTCAGGTGGCTTACACAAACTTGGCATTGGCCTTACATACTTTAAGAGACTTTACCCTCATATTTCAGCTGTCCTCCCAACTTTGCCTGAAATAATCTTTCCATGATTTTAGGACATGTCCATGTTCAGGTATGGAGATCCCTCCAGGCAAAGCTTGCTCCCTGTTGCACATTGCACTTGTCATTGCTGGTATGTTCCAGTAAATATCAATCGAGGGTTAAACTGATTTAGGGAAGAGATTTCATTTACCATTTATACTGGTACTATGCTGACAATTTGGTGGTGTAAGTGGTGTTTACTGGATTGCTGCCTCCTTGGGGCAAGGATGTCTGTGTGTTTGAAGAATGTCTGGAAAATGGAAGAGGGCATCAGACTGAAAAAATCTAACCAGTTAGTTTGTTTGGTTTTAGCATAGGAACCTCTCTCTGATAAAGGGGACTAAGAGTAATGTTTATAAGAAGAAAAACAGCATAACCAGTGGAAAATGCTCGGTAAAATGTCATTCCTATTGTGCATTTAGATATCGATGTAGAACAGTATTCTTCAATTTCACTGTAATTATATAACACAAAGTCTGCACTAGGGCTAGGACAACAACAACAAAGCTTCCATTTCCTTCAATTTTTGTTACTAGAATTTTACTGTTTGTTAATATTCCACAGTTTTCTTCACGTACTTCTCCCATAACTACTACAGCTGCCCTGCCAGGGAGTGAAAAGCAGGCAATGATTATGTGACAGCTTTAGGGTACTTGCAAAAATAAAATATTTTATAAATGCTTTTATGACCTTTGCAGGGAAAGGCTGAAGTCACAAGAATAAAAACCACTGTTAAAAGCCTTATCCCTTCCCTACTTCACAGCAGAAAGATAGCACCTCCACTCAGCATGCTAAGGCTATGCAGAAAATAGAGCAGCAGCCTCATTCCAGAAAGACACGTGCCTGCCACAAGGATATTATGGCCAGAGACACAATCTGACAGAGTAAAAATGTGGAAGCCTTCACCGAGAAACCTGAAGGATCTCATTTCCCAGATACTTCCAACCAGCTGTTTTGCCTTGTAATGACTCCATCAGGGATGATGCTAAGAGGAGGGAGGAAGGAGTTTATTTTTGGCTGTTCCAAACCACCTTCTTGCCTCTCACATAGCTAGGAATGGCTTCCAGACAGATTTGCTCCATAACCTTCCCAAGGACAAAGGAGAGACTGACCAGCTTGTAGTTACCCAGATCCTCTTTCTTGCCCTTCTCAGAGGTGGGTGTGACATTTTCTGCCTTCTCATCCACCAGAAAGTGTTCCAATCACCACAGCTTTTTAAGGATGTCAGAAAGAGGCCTTGCAATAGCGTCACACAGCTTGCCTAGCACCCTCAAACACAGCCCATCTGGGCTCATGGCCTTACGTACGCCCCATTAGCCTAAGCGATGCCTAACTCATTCTTCCCTTGCAAAGGGTAATGCTACACCCCCACATACTCTGCATAGGCTCAGAAAACTGGGAAGTGAGATGGCAGGTCTTCCCACTGAAAGCTGAGGCAAAGCAAAGCATCAGGTACCTTGGCTTTTTCTTGTCCTTTGTCACAATGTCCATCCACCAGGATGCCAGCTAATAAATACCCCTGCAATTTCCCTATATGCAGCTGAGGATGCCAACAAGGCATCCTGGTAATGCTGGCAGAGCTGATTTCAACATCAAGGAAGCAAAAGTTTCTTTTACTGGCTGCATCTTTCTCTCTTCTTCTCCCTGCCCCAAGTCCTGAACCACTCTTTGCCAAGGTCTGGTGCAGGAGCCGAGCAGCCACAGTGTCCCCGATGGGCAGTTAGGCTGGACATGAGCTCAAAGGAGGGGACCTGCAGTCAGAAGGACATGTCAGAGAGACCACACAAGAAAAGGGTGGCTACAGTTTTTGCAAGGGATACGTGGCAGATTACTGCCTTGGCTTCATCTTGTCTTCTGAAGCTATAATCACTCCTGCTTCTGAGGGATTTCATGAGTTGCTTCTGTGAGATTGCCGCGTGCTGCTTGCTGGGTTATCATAGTATTGCTCTTTATAAGTGCTTTATAGCTCTTTTTGTCAGTAACTGCCAGGTTTCAAGACACGCTGCTTGTTATGGTGCTTCATCTCATTACGGTACCAACAGGCAGATCCTTGCTTTCTTCAGCCACTCAGAACTCAGCCTGCCTTTGGGGGAGGTTTGGGTGAAAGTATACAAAATTAGATCCAACATGAATTTGTCAAAAATGGAATTTCAAAGCAAGGGTTCACATATGCCTAGCAGAACTCTTTTCTTTTTCCTTAACTTCTGTCCAGCCGAAATTCAGAATAGCTAAAAAAAGAGAATTAATTTCTACTTAACAAGCTGACTTTGTGACACTCTGGCAAGAGAGCTGCTTTCCCCCATGCAGAAGCTTGTATGACCGTATCACCTCTGTGGGGCTGTCAGCTTTCACCTTCATTAGTAACAGAGAGACAGAGTTCACAGCCATCAAAAAGCCTAAAGACATTATCTGTCAGTCATCTCTTACGGAAGTCAGATTTTCTTCATCTTTTCAAGGGATGGCAATGATGCTTCTGGACCATAGTGGCACTTTATTATCTTGCTCACAAAAGTAGGCAACATTGCAGAAGAAACTCTACCTTCACTATATTTGCATATTTCCGTATGTCCTTTCCATTTATGTTCTAAGTCAGTGTGAACTTTCTGGAACCTTAACTTTTAGAAAGTTTAGCTTGTGGTTTCAAATGATTTTTTAAAAAGTTTGAATAAAACATTAATTTTTTCTCCTTTCTGGATGGAATTCCTGCTTATTTCACACATTTTTTTTGTTGATTTCAGAACTGTTTCCCAGAAATTTCTCTTGCCTGGCATTCTCTAGAAGTACCAAATGGAAGACATGGTGAAAAATGTCATCAAAGTCCCACTCTAAACATTTCAAATGGAGAGTACAGTTAGAATCCATCCACTAAATCCTGCCCTATGATAACCTGTCCTAGAAAATGCGTGGTATATTTATGCAATCTTGGGTATATGTGTATTACAATCTCTTCATCAGTACCATGATATTTGCATTATACTTCCTGGTAGCTACAACCTTCAAAGACTGGCTGGAAAGCTGCCTGGTGGAAAGAGACCTGGCGGTGTTTGTCAGCAGCCAGCTGAATATGAGCCAACAATGTGCCCAGGTGGCCAAGAAGGCCAACAGTATCCTGGCCTGTATCAGAAATAGTGTGGCCAGCAGGAGTAGGGAAGTGATTGTGCCCCTGTACTCGGCACTGGTGAGGTCACACCTTGAACCCTGTGTTCAGTTTTGGACCCCTCACTAGAAGAAGGATGCTGAGGTGCTGGAGCGTGTCCAGAGAAGGGCAACGAAGCTGGTGAGGGGTCTGGAGCACAAGTCTTATGAGGAGCAGTTGAGGGAACTGGGGTTGTTTAGTCTGGAGAAGAGGAGGCTGAGGGGAGACCTTATCGCTCTCTACAAGTACCTGAAAGGGGGTTGTGGCGAGGTGGGTGTTGGTCTCTTCTCCCAAGTAACAAGTGATAGGATGAGACAAAATGGCCTCAAGTTGCACCAGGGGAGGTTTAGACTGGATGTTAGGAAAAATTTCTTTACTCAAAGGGTTGTCAAGCATTGGAACAGACTGCCCAGGGAAGTGGTTGAGACACCATCCCTGGAGGTATTTGAAAGCCATGTAGATGTGGTGCTTAGGGACATGGTTTAGTGGTGGACTTGGCAATGCTAGGTTAACAATTGGACTTGATGATCTTAAAGGTCTTTTCCAACCTAAATGATTCTATGATTCTATGTTTGCCTGGAAGAATAAAAAGTCACTCCATTTGAAAGCAAAGATGGGACCAAGTTTCAGAATGGAAGCTCAGTAGGAAATAAAATTCTTATTTTCATAAGTTAATTAGTCCATAAAGCTGGGTCCTGGCCATTAAGAGTAGTCTGCAGATGTCAGTAAAGATATTCACCTGTCAGAAAATATAAGGTGACTTTGACCAGAGAACCTTTTTCTACATGTGAATGGATGCTGCATCACTCAGTGTAGGGCATGTCTCTGCTCTTCAGTGTTTAGTAGGAAGCATCTCCTTGCTACCTTAGTAACTCACGGTCTGCATACTTACTTAGCTGAACGATTAAGAATGTAATAATTTACATTTAAAGAAACCACCTTTTGTCTCCAAGAGAATTAACAGCCCTGATAAGTTTTTCCAGCTACACAGTGGCTCCATAGTGCAGGGAAAAAACCCAAAACATTAGCTCCATATTTCAGTTTCCTGACTCCTTCACATATTAAACTTTACAGCTTTGAAGGTGTTGCAGACTTTTCTTCTCCTCTGCAGAAAGAAGACATGGGCATTTCTAGGTGAGCAACATGGTCACAACTGCAGGCACTAAATCTGGTTGGCCCATAAGATCATAGAATCATAGAATAATTGTGGTTGGAAGGGACCTTCAAAGGTCATCTAGTCCAACCCCCCTGCAATGAGCAGGGACATCTCCAACTAGATCAGGTTGCTCAGAGCTCCGTCCAACCTGACCTGGAATGTTTCCAGGGGTGGGCATCCACCACCTCTCTGGGCAAGCTGGAACAGAGTTTCACCATACTCATGGTGAAAAATTTCTTCCTTTGGTTTAGTCTAAATCTGCCCTCTTTTAGTTTAAAACCGTTACCCCTTGTCCTATGGCAACAGGCCCTGCCAAAAAGTCTGTCCTCATCTTTCTTATAAGCCCCCATTAAGTACTGGCAGGCTGCAATAAGGTCTCTCCGGAGCCTTCTCATCTCCAGGCTGAACAACCCCAACTCTCTCAGCCTGTCCTCACAGCAGAGGTGTTCCACCTCTACGATCATTTCTGTGGCCCTCCTCTGGACCTGCTCCAACAGGTCCGTGTCTTTCCTGTGCTGAGGGCTCCAGAGCTGGACGCAGGACTCCAGGTGGGGTCTCACCAGAGCAGAGTAGAGGGGCAGAATCCCCTCTCTCGACCTGCTGGCCACACTGCTTTGGATGCAGCCCAGGATAGGGTTGGCCTTCTGGGCGTGAGTGCACATTGCCGGCTCATGTCCAGCTTTTCACCCACCAGGACCCCCAAGTCCTTCTCAGCAGGGCTGCTCCCAATCCCTTCATACCCCAGCCTGTATTGATACTGGGAGTTGCCCGACCCATGTGTTAGGATGGAAGATATGGTTGCCATAACCACCAACCTGAGACCATCTAAGGTTACAAATACAACCCACTGTGAAATATCCTTTACCAACTGCCAAAACCAATGAAACACAAAGGACATATCAACGAGCAGAAGAACTGGGAATAGCCCTGATCCAAGGAGTCATGACCGAGAAATCTGAACCTTGTAATTTCTTGAATTGCCAGCTGGTCATAATTTGGGGGGCAGGGATAAATGTTCTGTGTCAGATGTTCTTGACAAAGCCTTTCCTTGTGAAACGTTATGACAAAACTGGTATAGTAGGAGTATTTACTAGGGGAGGGGGGAAGGCCCTGCTCCATCTGCCCAAGGCGCTGGAGCCTCACTCTCCTGGTGAATGAGAGTCTTCAGGCTACTGGACGCGCCAATTGTTTTTCTACCCTTGACTTTAGATGGCATGTCAGAGGAATATGCCAGGTTCAGAGGCTTTGTGCTGCCTAGGGGTGTGTGTGGCTGCCAGGGTAGAATTAGGCACTCTTTCTTGCAGCAGATATTTAACTTACAGTTCGAGATGGAAAGATTTCCTCACCAAAATCATTAGAAGTCTGACCAGAAGTCACAATTGCAGCCATTTGAAACAAAGATCAAGAAACCACACACTTTTTCTAAGCAGCTGAAGGGAGAGGTAGCACACTAAGATAGAAAGTAAAAATGATTTGCAGATTTTTATTTATAAAACTCGGAGCTATATTAGTTCATCAGCTGTTCCACAACACACCAAAGTCTGACTGAAACATCTCAGTTCAGCTGCCCACTGCTTCCAGAGGGCACACTGCTTTAGCAATGGCTCAGTGTAAGCAGAAATTTGGAATTAATCTAAATAACCTCTTCACCCTAATACGATATTTAAATGTAAGCTGTCTCAAGCCCATGGAGAAGAGTGGAAATTAAGCCTTATGAAATCCCTGATGCTTTGCTTCCTTTAACATAATTCTTATTTTTTTTTTACTTAATGGTAGCCTTATTTACTTTCTGTAAGTCGACTACTTTAACGAAAATTATATAATACATATACACCATGCTTCATAAATCCAAATGCTGCAACATGAAAATAGTTTTTGTATCAATGTTAAGGAAGATCTATCTTTCTTATGTGCACCAAAGGCATCACTCAGACTTTTTTTAGGTGACGGGCCATAAATTTGCCAGTACATCAGACTCCAGGGAAATGATGCTAACAATAAAACACATATTTAAAGAAAGATTTTTAAGATCATTAAAGCTGTGTTCCACAAAGTTATAGAGTAACCATATAATTACTTTTTAACTTTGGAGTTTTTAAGAGGACTTCAATTTCATGGAAGCAATTTGCCAGAGACAGATTACTCTGGGAACATTTTATAGCACGTAGCCATCTTTCTGTGGGATAATCAGGTAAGCAGAGGTCTACATACAAAAAAATGCCTTTGCATCTATTTGCTATAAATTGTACCTGTAATTATATGCAGGCACAGAATTGGAGGCTAATTCTGAAAATTTGGGCCTTAATATCTTGAATAATTTATAGCAAATGGGTCTGGGTAATTTGCAAGTTGTAAAGCATCATAAAATCTAAGGCATTTCCTACATCCATCTGGCGTATTGGTGAACATGGGCCAACTTAGGGTGTAAAAGCAATTTCAACACTAAAGAGACAAAGGGACTTTTTCCTATTTGTATCAAAGCCACGCCAAGTCCCCTAAGCCTGCTTTTCTCTGGCACTGGATATCCATAGCATTTAACTATTGTAATAATGGATGACATGCATAAACATTATTGAAGGTTAGCTCCTGCTTTGTGCCTAAAATGATTCCCTTGGAAGCACAGCTTCAGTTTCACCATTGCTCTTGTCAGTCAGTCATATGTGGGGATTTCAGATACAGTGGCTTATTAATAACTGAGAAAATTCTGTACATATGCACACAGTACCAGGATAGACAGCTACCCAGCAATTTTAAGGAGTTTAATTATAATGAGTTTCAGTCATCAATATTTACGTGCAATTGTAGGCCCTTTAGTGGAACTCAAACTGACGTATTTTGGCAATGCTTTAAATACGTAATGGGGAATTAACCGTGAATAGACGTGAACTAACTGTGAGTAGTTTTATGTAGGATAGGAGGATAAGACCTTGAAAGGCTTCTGGAATGGGTACAATGAGTCTGAGCCTGGGCAGGCTGTCTGCAGTGTACTTGATGCACCGTCGGAGATGGTCCAGGAGAGTTTGTTGCTGTAAAAGCTTAGTTTAGCGACAGCGTGACTTTTCTCTCACCATTGCATGGCGCAGCAAAGCAAGCCTGCCTTATGCATACACTTGCGTGCACAGTTGATCTGTACCTCAGCAGCGACAACTCTCATCCTTACGGGACCAAAACCCAGCGACTGTAATTCCACATACAGAGTGCTTGCTTTCTGTCCTTCAAGTCAGAGCAGTGCCTTATCCTCAAAATACTCATACCCTGTTCCTCATCCCAAATATTCATAACTTTTTCATTTGCTGTTTCATGTAGCAGGTTATTTTCCCCACTCCCAGGAAGCTAATGGTGCTCAGGGAGGAGGGCAGGGAGGCATCAGCGTGCTGATGCTCAAATCAGCATCAAAGCACAGATCACTGAGGCATTTCTGAACACCCAGGGCAAGGGATCATATGGCTCTTGATCACCTGTCACAAGCTGAAAAGAAGCATTCGGTCAAATAGTGAGAATGTCCACGCCTAGACCACAAATTATTTGCAGTTAAGTACTTTACAGTGTGGTGTTTGAAGGTGGTAACGTGCACTTAAATGCAAAGCTCACAACTTTTCTCCAAAAAGGCAATGCAAATGTCTGGAACAGACAAATATGGAGGTCAGTGTTTGAATCTGCAGATGGAAATGAGTCACTGCAGTTCTGCCCACTTTCCTACATCCTTTCTGATATTAAAAACTGGAATACCAGCCTTCATGAAATTCAAAAGATAGCCACAATGCAAAAGAAAAAGATGGAATAAATAAAATATGTAAAATACATATTCCCTTTTCAGAACAGAACTGTGCATTGAGATAGATCCTCAAAGAATACATTTGCAACTAAGTAATCTGCAGAAACTATTCCTCTTTTTCTGTTTACTTCTTGCTACCAGTCATGGAGAGGAGGTGCTGGATACTGCAGGGAATTGCAGAGCCATTCACAGCACAGACCAGCCGAAGTTTCTATAAGTGAGATCAATCAAACCAGCACTGTATTTGCTCTGAACCACCAAAGCAGTGCAGAAGGATGCGTATGCAGACAAAAATGGGAGAAGAGCCTATGCAATACACATCATCTGCCTTATTTCAGCTAAAGGCCACTTTTCCAAACTGTGCTGGCTAGCTTCTGTCCTATAAAAGCTGTCCAGATGTTCATACAATAGGATAATTCAGGCTGGAAGGGACCTTGGGAGCTCTCCAGTCCAACCTCCTGCCCAAAGCAGAGCCAGCTCTGGGATCAGACTAAGCTGCTCAGGGCTTTCTCCAGGCAGGTCTTGAAACCTTCCCAGGATGGAGGTTGGGTACGTCTCTTGCAGATACACAGTACTAGCCCGCAGGCAAGAGTGATAGCTGTGGCCGTTGCATCCGCACAGGATGATGTCCCTACAGGACAGCTAAACACTGGGCCACTTCGGTCCACCAGGTACGAGCTGGGTCTTCATCCACCCACCCCAAACCTCGTGGAACCTCACCCCTCCGACACATGGGTTGAGGAGCTGAAGCCAGGTCCCCGCAGGATGGTGGCAGGACTTGCCATCTTTTTGCATGAGGATTATTCAGACTGGATCCCATCGTCCCAGGCAGAAAGAGTGCTAAACCTTGACTGACTGATTTCCTCTCTGTTTCAAATGCTTCTCTCAAACATGCTGCTGGATGTTGGATAAGCGAACTAGCCAATCCTGGAACACAGTTTTATATTTACGGTAGAGTCTGAAATGTGGCTCTGCTCCTCATAAGTGAGACTGACTTTTCTCTTCTTTTCTGCCCAGTTTGCTGGAGGAGAATGCAAAAACAGTCGTCTTAGGAGAATTTCTGAATGCTGCTTTACAGCAAGTTTTAACTTCATTATAATACTCATAATCCTAGGTGCGTTGTTTACCCCCAGCCAGCAACTAAGCACCACGCAGCCGCTCGCTCACTCCCCCTCCCGCAGTGGGACGGGGGAGAGAATTGGGAAAAAAAAACCTTGTGGGTTGAGATAAACACGGTTTAATAGAACAGAAAGAAAGAAGGGAACAACAATGATAATACCAACACAGGAATGTACAAGAATAAGTGATGCCCAATACAGCAATTGCTCACCACCCGGCCATCGACAGCCCGTCCCCGAGCAGCGATTTCCGCCCCCCGGCCAACTCCAGTTTATGTACTGGGCATGACGTTATATGGTAGGGAATATCTCTTTGGCCAGTCTGGGTCAGCTGTCCCGGCTGTGTCCCCTCCCAGCTCCCCGGGCACCCCCAGCCTGCTCGCTGGCAGCCCAGCACAAGAAGCTGGACTGTCCCTGACTGCTCAGCAACAACCCAAAACATCAGCACATTATCAACAGTTTCTCATCCCAAATCCAAAACACAGTCTCACACTGGCTTCTGTGAAGAAAACCAGCTCTATCCTGGCTGAAACCAGGACACATACCTACAGATTTTCATGAAACTGGTTCGATTTTCATGAAAATGGTTCAATTTTCATGAAACTGTTCTATTCGCTGCTGTAAATGTCCTCCCATAGAGCAGAGCTTGTCCTTCTGCATGTCCCTGTACTTACTGGAGCTCGAGAGTGACTTTTAATGTTTAAAAATAAGATGAAAATAGAAGCATCAAACTTTGTGTCTACCTTAGCAAAGCCTGTTGAAGACTTTCCAGATGCCTGCATGCTGTTAACTTTGCCCACCATGCTTAATACAGTAGTGTCTAAGTGTCTAAAAAGTCTTAGTGACTTTTTAAAAAAAGTCATTCTCCCACCTCTCATCTATAAAGTTTGAATGATTTTAGCCCTTTTGTGAAATAAATACTCTAAGATAGTTATCATAGGACAGCAGTGGCAATCAGCCGCTACCACCTGTTAAAATTTGCTGAGCACGAAAGGCCTCCTGCTGCCCTCATCCCACCCACAGATCCTCGCAGGAGGGGGCAAGGGGACTTTGGCATGTGGTGCACTCTCTCTCTAAGTCATTTCAATACAAGGGAAATTTTGCACAAGGTGCACTATTCTGGATGTGGATATTTTGCAATTAATTATAACCAGGTCTGAATAATGCAAAGGAATCACCTTCATAACAAAAATCCCCAAATGAAGAAAAACGTTCTTTCTTTAAAAAAACCCCCTTTAATCAAGAAACCCAGTTGCTTCTAGCAGAAGATTTAGATACAAGAAACCATCTCCACACATGCATGATTCAAATACTTTCTTCAAAGAAATTCTTTTGATGAAATAAGGGAATCAAACATCAAAATCAACATCTACCAACTGCAAAAGATGGTCCTTGGTGTGACAGCTGGTCAGCTGAGGAGCAGAGAGCTGACAGCTCTATTAAACAGTTCATTATCCAAATGTTTCAGAACGTGAGATAACTGTATTAAAACAGTGGTATCAAAGAGTTATTCAGAAAACCAGCAGAAAATGTTTCTTAAAAGATAAAAACACCAAAAAAGTGTTTATCAGTTTGGAGGGAGCCACACGGCCGCTCACTGAGCTTTGCCACCAGCCCACAGGAGCAAGAAGCGTTGCCCAGGCACAGTGGTGAACCACTAAGTGCTCTCCATAGATGTCCTCCCAGGCGCTTCCCCGTCAGCACAGGCCTGGCTGTCTGCAGGTTCCTGCAGGTTTCTGAACCCCGGTTATCTAATGAAACCTGCTCATCTGCAGGCACGCAGCAGATTCCTCCCAAAGGAAATGTCTCTCATTCCCCGGTGTCCTCGGCTTCGGCAGGGCTCTGCAGTGGGATGGGCTGGGCCGGGAGACAGGCAGCCATCCTCAGCCAGGGCAGGCAGCACCCGGCCTGCCAGGTCTGTCTGCCTTCGCTCCTGGTGCTCAGGGTCTGCCTGCCCTGCCCGGCCCGGCCTGCCCCCCCTGCCCGCCCTGCCTGGCCCTG
>NW_010564634.1:1009-2409 GCF_000687285.1 Phaethon lepturus | reverse complement strand
GGGCGTACGGGGCTGCCCGCGGGGGACTGGGCTGCTGAGTGCCCTTCGGGGGCCGGCCCTCGCACCGCGCGCACGCCGGCGTTTGCTGCCTGTCCCTGCCTGCTCTCACGCCTCCTCTTTGACATAGGAGGGCATCGGCCACCACACGGGGCTGCGAGTCCGTGAAGCTCTCCCCTCGGGCCGCTGCCTCTGCTGGAAATGGCATTTTTGACAGCGAACACACAGGTAACAGCAAAGATGCCAGTTCACAATAGGAAAAACAGAATTAAGTGCATCGTTTTCTTTAACTGAACTTGTCGGAAACACCTCAGAAATGATACCGACTTGCTGATGCCATCGAATTTAGGCCGCTATTGATCTCGGAGCGCAAGACGTCTCTCGGTCACTGCCTGGCGAAGCTCTCGGGATACGGGACTAATCACTCCTGAATATTGCGCACCATTTGCATAATACAGCTTTAATAAAAACTGAATTACGCTTGTGAAGCCGGTGGCGTACTTAAAGAGCTGTGTTTTAAAGATGCCAAATTGAATCAAAGAACAATTCTGAGGAAACTCACTTTCTTGAGATAATGCTATGATTGCTCCACCACCTATTTGATCGTCTCATTAATGTCTGTATTAACTTCACAAGCCAGCGACTTTTAGAAGCAAGTACAAAATCAATGCTCAAAGCGATGGCAAAACTAACTCCTCTGTAACAAGATGTGACTGGAGCTGCTATCGCACTATTGATTAAGTACACGGGTTTCATAGAAGAGATAATTGCAAACTGCACTGCGCAGGATAAAAGAAAGTTGTTTTGCTCCACAGAACCGTTTCATGAATTCTTTCTATATAGACTCTGAGAGCTGAAGGCAAGCATGCATGCAAAATTAATTTTTCTTTGAGATTACCGCATTTAAGTTCAAATGCTGTTGCTGCGACAACTCCAGCACCTGCAGCCGCCCGGCTCAGCAGTGTCAAACCCAGCCTGCCAACGCCCGCGAGCTGCCCAAGCCCCATTTACACCCATGAGCCATCAAAGGTTAATTAATTAGGGACTTAAATGCCACGATGGGCCGGCTTCTGGTGATTCGGTACACAGTTTACCCAGGGTAACACTTTCAAATGTGAATTAGGAGCCTTCCGCTTTGATTTTCGGCGAGGCTTGGTTTCCCAGCCCACCTGGGCGCCGCGGGGAGCGGCGGCCGAGCGGCTTTCTCTCCAGGTTGGGAAGCTCTGGGCAGCCGGCAGCGCCCGGCGCGGAGCTGGCTGTGCTGTACGCGCCGAGAGCAACGGGGAAGCAGAGCCCGGAGCCGTCGTACCTGGCTGCGTCCTATGGCGACGCTTTTCTTCTCCAGATCCAGCGCCCGGAAAAGCTCCTCTATAGCCTGCGGAGAAGGAGCACAGCACGGAGCC